>NC_057820.1:20671538-20971923 GCF_910594005.1 Cervus elaphus
TTTGGATTACTGGGAATTGAGAATGAATTGATAGCTACAATGCATAGAAACCAATAGCATTAATAAGTAAAAGATGTATAGTATTTTATAGTGCACAAAATATTTCCACAACAAGAAGATTCACAATGCTGGAATAAACTATGGGCTGTCAGTAGGTTTCCATACATTACTGCGGATTGCATTTATTCCTTACAATATTATTTGGGAGTTCCCATGAACACTAAAAGCCATGTGTAACTCATTTACCTGGCTGATTTAAGAGGCGTTTGATAGTTTCCAAAAGTTTCCACTCTCTCTTTCCTAGCCAGAAAATCAGAATGCAGGTGCATCAGAGAGATGGGAGGGAGTTTAATGTAGATTTGTTGGGTGGGGGAGAGTATTTGGAAAAGCACTTTGTGTAAACTGTGTGTGTGTGAGTGTGTATGTGTGCATGAACTCATAGGCATCTCTGTCTATTCACCACACACGAGAAAGAGAACAGCGTGGACAGAGTTCTTCTGCATCCAGTGAGAGGAAACCTGTGATAAGGAGAAGCATAACCATTTGTTCTGAGCCACGGAAGGATTCCAAAGCAAGTGCTTGCAACTCTTCACTCTTCAGTCTTTATAGGATTCTTGTTTAAATCTACAAGATGTCTAAGTAAACAAGTCTACGTATTTATGGATTTCTCAATCAGAATTGATGAACACTTCTCAACCTTAACACTGGATGTATCCACGTTATGATCTTGATTACCCATCATTGCTCAGTTTGTGCTTCAAAAAGCTTATTTCAGTTATGAACTTCTCTAAACTGACTTGTAAGTAAGAATGAAAAAATATCCACAACTTTCTGTTTTAGCATTGGAAATAGCTGCTTTTCCGACATAATTATTTTTAAATAATTGTTTTAAGTGCTCATTTTCATTTATCCATTCATCTCTGTAGATGGGATACTGAGTAAAAAAATCCTAGAGCTACCTACACATTTCAAACACATAACTAAGACTATATTTCACACACATGACCTCATTCTTAGGCTAGAGACATTAGCATCTCCAGTCAGTTGACACAGGCTTGCATACTCTGGAAAGTTAAAAACAATTGTTAAAAGGGTTTTAGAGGGACACACGTCCTTCAAAGAGCTTTCCTGGTTACTCAGAGGTAAAGAATCTGCCGGCCAATGCAGGAGATGCAGGTTCGACCATCTGGTCCAGAGAAAGAGTCTCTGGGGAAGAAAATGTCAATCCATTCCAGAATACTTACCCGGGAAATCTGGTGGACAGAGGAGCCTGGCTGGCTACAATACATGGGGTTGCAAAGAGTCAGACACAACTTAGCGACTGAACAACAACAAAAGTCCTTCACAAAACAAAAAGCAAGTATATTCTCTCTGGGTTATAGAGACTGACAATTTCCCTTCGGCTTCTCTGGGCGAAGACCCACATCACATGGAGAAGCAACTGGTGAGTCTGAACCTGACTGCTTTTGTCTAGTTTATACCAACTTTCTATTTTAGCCTTGAAAATGGCTACCCTTCTGACATAATTATTTAAAAATATTTTTTACTTATTTTAAGAGCAATCAATCTATAGCTCAAGGGAACGAGGAGGAACAAGAAATTTGGAGAACCATTTCACCTCTTTGTAAGATATAAGTATGTAATATAATTTTCACAGGACTGAGATTTTCTTTCCTGTAACAGTTTACATGGTGGTAATAAATGTTTTTCATTTGTCAAGTCATTCCCTTATAGAAAAATGAATGAACAGAGTTATCATAAAGGAACTGAGGGACTTCCCTGGCTGTCCAGTGGTTAAGACTTCACCTTCCAGTGCAGAAGGTCAGGTTTAACCCCTGGTCAGGGAACTAAGATCCCACATGCCTTGCAGCCAAAAAAACCAAAGCATAAAATGGAAGCAATATTATAACATTCAATAAAGACTTGAAAAAATGGCACACATCAAAAAAAAATCTTCAAAAGGAATTCAGATAACTACTGATGAAAAACAGGGTGAAATGGTTTAACAGTTTTTAACTTATCTATCATCTGCGTGTGTGTGTGCACATATTCCAAACGTTCAAAAAGAGCTGAAGACTAATTGCTTGCAAAAGTGGACTGAATGGATCGGAAATAACTGGGGACAGATTTAATGTAATCATAGGAAGTTGTTTAGAATCTAGGGAAAGGTGTTGGGTGCGTTCAGTGGGAAGTCATGTAAGGCCTGAAAGAGTAGCACAGCTGGGTCTGGTAATTAACATCTGTATCATAAATAGCAGGTGAGGAAAAAGTGGATCCAGTGCCAGGAGGAAAGATCTGAGGCAGATTTTAGGTTAGAGTGTGAGTAACATATTAAATTAAGTATGAAATAAATCAGGGTTAATAAACTACACTTGTAATTGTTTTTTAAGTTTAGTTATCCAGGAGGGTGCTGCATCTTTTAGAGCCTTACATATTGACCAAGGATCTCAGATAAATATTATATCTTTATATATTTTATATAAATATATGCAAGAAGCCAACTCTTTAGGAGACCCTAATGCCGGGAAAGATTGAAGGGGCAGGAGCAGAAGGGGACGACAGAGGACAAGATGGCTGGATGGCATCAACGCATCACCAACTCAATGGACATGAGTTAGAGCAAACTCCGGTTGAAGGACAAGGATTCCTGGCGTGCTGCAGTCATGGTGTAGCAAAGAGTTGGCACAATTAAGTGACTGGACAACAACAACACAAAAATTATATATATCTTTCTATTTTGGGGCTTCCCTGGTGGTGCTAGTGGTAAAGAACCTTGCTGCCAATGAAGGAGATGCAAGAAACTCGGGCTTTATCCCTGGGTCAGGAAGATCCCCTGGAGGAGTAAATGGCAACCCACTCCAATATTCTTGCTTGGAGAATCCCATGGACAGAGGAGCCTGGAGGGCTGCAGTCCATGGGGTCACAGAGAGTGGAACACCACTGAAGGGACTTAGCACACATGCAGGCATGAACATCTTTCTATTTTATACGTATTATATTTTTTCTGTATATCTTTGATAGTGCACCACACCCAGATGAGGGACATAAAACGGAAAACATTTTTCTAAAGGTTCAAAGTAAAACTACTTCCTATTTATCCCTTAGGTCATCACTGTCGAAGAGAACTTTCTGTGACGATGTAATGTTCTATGTCTGTGCTGTTTAGTAAGGTAGCCACTAGACAGATGTGGCTATTGGGCACTTGAAATGTGGTTTGTTGGGGTAAGGAACTGAATTTTTAATTTTATTCCATTTTAATTTTTGTAAAAGATTTTTTTGATGTGGACCATTTTTAGAAGTCTTTATTGAATTTGTTGCAATATTACTTCTGTTTATGTTTTGGTTTTCTGGCCACAAGGCATGTCAGATCTTAGTTTCCCAACCGGGATCAAACTCTCACCCCCTGCATTGGATGGTGAAGTCTTAACCTCTGGTGCTATGCTGTGCTTAGTCACTCAGTCGTGACTGACTCTTTGCAACCCCATAGACTACAGCCTGCTAGGCTGCTCTGTCCATGGGGATTCTCCAGGCAAGAGTACTGGAGTCGGTTGCCATGCCCTCCTCCAGGGGATCTTCCCAACCCAAGCATTGAACCTGGGTCTCCCGCATCACAGGCAGATTCTTTACCCTCTGAGCCACCAGGAAAGCCCTAACCACTGGACAACAAGGTAAGTCCTTATTCTGTTTTAATTAACTTGAAATTAAATAGCCACATATGGCTAGTGACCACTGTATTTGTGCAGGCTTAGATCCAAGCTCTCCTAACTCTTAGGTCCACTGAGGGAATTTTTCTGATGGTTTAGTATCAGCTGCTAGACCTTTAAAACTTGGGCCAAAACTCAAACTTAAGTTGCCTGTCTGTCATTCAAACTACTGAGGAGCCTCTTATTTAGGGTCCCTTCACTTTTAGTCACTACTGTTTATATCAGTTAATGAATAAATTACTACTCAGGACCTCTTGTCATTGATCATCTAACGTTATTCAAATTTTTGGTGGTTCAAAACAGATGTTTTTCTTTTCTTTTCTTGAGTAAGTAGCTTTATAAGCAAAATAATTATTTTTCATCAGTCATTAATGTCTAAGACTTGACTGTCATTTTCCTAGAAATTCAATAAATGTAAAAGAAAATTCTTTCACTCATTAAATATTGAATGTGTATTTTCAGTCATTCCATTTTACACTTTTTTTTCCCTTTGTATCCTAATTCCGTTTGTAGACCATCATCTATATGTGCTTGATAGCAATTCTTGGGCTATTGAGCCTTCTCACAGATTCAGATTTATTCCAGAAAGCTGCAAGAGATCTAAGGAAGAATAATAGACTCCAATATTCTTTAAGATTTTTAAAAATATAAATAAAATATAACATTTTAATTTAAATCAACATACTCACGTTTGGGTGATTTGACCCTTGTTCTCACACTGTGGGGTCATTTTGTTATCTGTTTGTATCTGCTAATCCCAAACTCCTAATATAGGGTGGATAAACAAGGTCTTACTGTATAACCCGGGACTTCCCAGGTGGTTCAGTGGTAAAAGAATCCACCTGTCAATTCAGGACAGGCAGGTTCAATCCCTGGGCCAGGAAGACCCCCTGGAGGGGGAAATGGCAACCCACTCCAGCATTCTTTTCAGGGAAATCTCATGAACAGAGGAGCCTGGCGGGCTATAGTCCACAAAGACTTGGACACAACTGAATGACTGGGCACTCATGCACTGTATAGCTCAGGGAACTATATTTAATATCTTGTGATAAACCATAATGGAAAAGGACATAAAAAAGAATGTATATATGTGTATAACTGATACATTTTGTGTACAGAAGGAATTAACACAACACTGTGTTGGATTGGCCAAAGAACTTCATGTGGCTTTTTCTGTTACATCTTATGGAAAAACCTGAATGAAGTTTTTTTAGCCAACCTAATAAATCAACTATATTTTAATAAAAACAAAACAAAACCCCCCAAACTCCTATACCACTCTACTAGAGGAAATAACTACTGATGACTTGAGAGGCAACGGGCAACTTCCAAGTGTTCTCAGCCTAACCTATCCACCCTTAAACTTCTCTTTGTGACATGCTGTTGTCCCTTGGAAATGTCACAAAGTGAGCTTGAGATCAAAGGAAATAGAAAGCAGAGCCCCAAAGGGCTCAGATATCTCTTGGGGCATCTTCCCCTGCCAGGCAGGCCATCCACCTCTGCCTTATAAAATTATCCAAACATGACCAACAGCTCCAAGTTTCCCCAACTCATGTTATTGACACCAGAGTATGGGCTCCAGTTTCCATAGAGTGTTTGTCAATGTGACTGTCTCGACTGCCAACATTTTGATATTGTGTCATTAATTTCTCCCATTTCTAACAAATAAGATGACTTAATGAAATTACATATGCTGAACACAATTTTAAAAGTCCGTGCTTGTTCATATGTATGTATGTCAGTGTTTATAGTGATGGAAAATCTCCAGAAAGCAGAGCTGAAGTCCTATAAACACCAAAATGTTTCTCTTAAATAAGTCCATTTTGGGAAAAGCTCTGTCACATGGTTCTTGCACATAATTGCCTCACCTCTGAACTGCTGCATTCACATCTGGCCTGAGCCCCCGTGAGGTGGGGGTTGGTTTTGACTGGAACCTGATGGCACTTTGCCTGTGTTTTGAGTCTGAAAATGCAGTTGGCCAGTATTTTGAGTCAAGAAGTTGAAATATAGCCATATAACTCCCTCCCTGCTTCAGTGACACTGCAGTGGACCCAGCATCTGTGTGTGTGTGTGTGTGAAAGACAGTGAACACAAGAGATATTGGGTATGGGGCTGGAATGAAGGAAATGTGGGGGAGGAAAAGCACCTGCTACTCTCCAGTCTAAATCTCTAGGACTGGATTTCTTAGTGCCCTCACAGCAGTGTTTTGGTGCCCCAGATAAAAAAGCAGACAAAATGAAAACCAAAGTTGTCAAAAACAAGTTGTCACAAACCAAAATTAATACCCTTAAGTAAGCTTCCTATTCTAACCTTGTTAATTATCAGCAGCCTTCAATTTTTTCACAGGATGGGCCACTCCCTTTCTATAGGCTATTGCTCAAATACTCAGACAACCTTGAAGCAAATCAAACATGTATCTCCCCCCCCCCACACACACACACACATCGTCCACAGGGTCTGGAGAAAATAGGTATAGTAAATAGGGCAGGGGAAGTCTTCAAAGCAAATCCCAACAGCTACCCGTCATGATTACTGTATATTGTTTGTCCCTTTTAGATTGATAATAAATGCTATCTATGATTTTAAAAGTGATAGAAGGCAGTTCAGATCACAGTTTATGTTGGAGAAGTCATTTTACCCCATTCCTCACCTTTCTTGAATGGGGCTTTACTTCTACTCCATTTGCCAAGAGGGTGTCAACTACAGATTGGCACTTGCCAAGGGGATTTGCCATCTGCCTCTGCGAAGATTGAATCTTGTGCTACTGCAGCTGTTGACCTTCCACATGGCCAGAAGGGAGTTGAGGGTAGAGAGTGAGGCACTTTGTGCTCCAGAGAAACTTTATATACTTAGATATTTTTAGGAACTGATTTCATGATCCCAATACTTGCATCTCCTCATATCTAGAAAAGTACTAAATCCCTTCGAGGTGACATCTATTCCTCGAGACTAGCAGAAAAAAAACTTTTGTAAAATAAGTGCTTGATTTCATTTCACATCCCCTTCACCAAAATCACATATATTGACCCACCCCCACTACCTCTAGCTCTACAGAGTCAAAGCTATGGTTTTTCTGGTAGTCGTGTATGGATCTGAGAGTTGGGTCATAAAGAAGGCTGAGTACTGATGCACTGATGCTTTCAAACTGCGGTGCTGAAGAAAACTCTTGAGAGTCCCTTGGTCAGCAAGCAGCTTGAAGCGGTCAATCCTAAAGAAAATCAACCCTGAATATTCATTGGAAGGACTGGTGCTGAAACTGAAGCTCCAGTACTTTGGCTACCAGATACGAACAGCTGACTCATTGGAAAAGACCCTGATTCTGGGGAAGATTGAGGGCAGGGGGAGAATGGGGCAACAGAGGATGAGATGGTTGGATGGCATCACTGACTCAATGGACATGAGTTTGAGCAAACTCAAGGAGATAGTGAAGGGCAGGGAAGCCTGGCGTGTGCTGAAGTTCATGGTGTCGCAAAGTGTTGGACGTGACTTAGCAACTGAACACCGACAACCACCACTACCTCTTTGGAGCGGTGTCTCAGAGCTATCTGAGGTTCTGTCTCCCAGGCTGCAGTTTTCCTTTAGTTCCCAAATGAAACAACCTGCAACTCTCACATTGTTCATCTGTTTTTAGTCAACAAGGGAACAAGATGGAAGACAAGTTCAGGGAGAGGAGTGGCCTCGCCAGGGGAAGAGGAACAAAGATCCCGGTGGTGACAGAGTCAGAACCAACCATTCACCAACTGCTCCCTAGTTCTCATGTTAAGATTGCATGTTAAGATCGAAGATTACAGTCACTTGTGCTCTTCTTCTCTTCATTTCTCTGAGCTGAATGGGAGGTGGCAGATGTGTGCCTCATTTTCCCACATGACAACATTGCAGGGATTGGAGGAGTCTCTGAGTTACACCCTAACTCACGTCTCCCACCCAGGGAGCAGCCAGTCCTTTGTCTGCTCTGTGAAGGAACAGTGTGGGAGCAATGTGTTTATTTCCTGTCTCCATCTTCTCTTTTTAAAGGGAGCAACTAATCTGATCGATGATGTGTGTTATTGTCCAGTAGCTCAGTTGTGTCCGACTCCTTGCGACCCCATGGCTTGACAGCAAGCCAGGCTTCCCTGTCCTTCAGTATCTCTCTGAGTTTGCTCAAACTCATGTCCACGGAGTCAGTGATGCCATCCAACCATCTCATCCTCTGTTGCCCCCTTTTCCTCCTGCCCTTAATCTTTCCCAGCATCAGAGTCTTGTCCAATAAGTCAGGTCTTCATAGCAGGTGGCCAAAGTATTGTAGCTTCAACATCAGTCCTTCCAATGAATTGAATTCAGGGTTGATTTCCTTTAGGATTGACTGGTTTGATCTCCTTGCTCTCCAAGGGACTCTCAAGAGTCTTGTCCAGCACCACATTTCAAAAGCATCAATTCTTCGGTATCAGTAAAAGTGAAACAGCACAATTCAACCCCTCTCTGACTTTTCCCTTTTCAGAATTATCTATTCAAAACACACATTTTGCCATCTTGCGGGACCTCAGCTCATAGGACAGTCTCTACACCATGTGGAGATGGGTAGGGAAGTTCAGCTCTAGGGAAAAGGCTGCAGATCCAAACACTGATCAAGTGGTGCTGTTATGTATCTCCTCTAAACTTTTCAGAACTCAGAGAGAATACAGATCTCTGATGGCTTTCTCTAAGTTCAGTTCAGTTCAGTTGTGTCTGACTTTTTGCGACCCCAAGGACTGCAGCACGTCAGGCCTCCCTGTCCATCACCAACTCCTAGAGTCCACCCAAACCCATGTCCATTGAATCAGTGATGCCATCCAACCATCTCATCCTCTGTCGTCCCCTTCTCCTGCCCTCAATCTTTCCCAGCATCAGGGTCTTTTCCAATGAGCCAGCTCGTCACATCAGTTGGCCAAAGGACTGGAATTTCAGCTTCAGCATCAGTCCTTCTGATGAATATTCAGGACTGATTTCCTTTAGCATGGACTGGTTGGATCTCCTTGCAGTCCAGGGGACTCTCAAGAGTCTTCTCCAACACCACAGTTCAAAAGCATCAGTTCTTCAGTACTCAGCTTTCCTTATAGTCCAACTCTCACATCCATACATGACCACTGGAAAAACCATAGCCTTCACTAAACAGAACTTTGTTGGCAAAATAATGTCTCTGCTTTTTAATACGCTGTGTAGGTTGGTCATAACTTTTCTCCCAAGGAGAGAGTTTTAATTTCATGGCTGCAATCACCATCTGCAATGATTTTGGAGCCCAAAAATATAAAGTCAGCCACTGTTTCCACTGTTTCTCCATCTATTTGCCGTGAAGTGATGGGACCAGATGCCATGATCTTAGTTTTCTGAATGTTAAGCTTTAAGCCAACTTTTTCACTCTCCTCTCACTTTCATCAAGAGGCTCTTTAATTCTTCTTAGCTTTCTGCCATAAGGGTGGTGTCATCTGCGTATCTGAGGTTATTGATATTTCTCCCAGCAATCTGGAATCCAGCTTGTGCTTCATGATGCCCAGCATTTCTCATGATGTACTCTGCATTTAAGTTAAATAAGCACAGTAACAATATACAGCCTTGACATACTCCTTTTCCTATTTCTAACCAGTTTGTTGTTCCATGTGCAGTTCTAACTGTTGCTTCCTGACATGCATACAGGTTTCTCAAGAGGCAGGTCAGGTGGTCTGGTAGTCCCATCTCTTGAAGAATTTTCCACAGTTTATTGTGATCCACGCAGTCAAAGGCTTTGGCATAGTCAATAAAGCAGAAATAGATGTTTTTCTGGAAATCCCTTGCTTTTTGAATGATCCAGCAGATGTTGGCAATTTGATCTCTGGTTCCTCTGCCTTTTCTAAATCCAGCTTGAACATCTGGAAGTTCACAGTTCACATATTGCTGAAGCCTGTCTTGGAGAATTTTGAGCATTACTTTCCTAGCGTGTGAGATGAGTGCAATTGTGCAGTAGTTTGAGCATTCTTTGGCACTGCCTTTCTTTGGGATTGGACTGAAAACTGACCTTTTCCAGACATCTGAAGCAGAGTAGAAAAGAAAAGGACAGTTAGGGTGAGTCTCCCACGACTTGAATCTCAGTTCTGACACTAGCATGGCTCTAACCTCAGTTAAACCAGTGATTCTCTCTGATCAGTGAAATGAGGATAATCCCTGAGACCCTCCATCTCAGGATCAAGTGAAGTCTCATTCATGGAAATGTATAAAATGCACTTATTTCATCAAAATGCTAATATTCTAGAACACTTATTTTGTGCTATAGACACTTTTAAGTGCTGCAAGTAATCCTCACAACTCTGTAAGATAGACTCTGCATTTCACTCTTGTCTTACACGTGAGGACATGGAAATACAGAGAAGGTTAATAACTTGCCCTGGGTCACACAGCTAATAAGAGACAGAGTTGGGATTCTAATTCTAGTCTGGCTCCAAGTCTGAGCCCCTAACTCCCCTTCTATACTCTCTAGTTAATGACAGATGCATCTAGTTTTAAAGAATTATTTTCCAGAAAGTGTTCTAGTTTCATTCTTTTACAAGTGGTTGACCAGTTTTCCCAGCACCACTTGTTAAAGAGGTTGTCTTTTCTCCATTGTATATCCTTGCCTCCTTTGTCAAAGATAAGGTGTCCATAGGTTCGTGGATTTATCTCTGGGTTTTCTATTCTGTTCCATTGATCTATATTTCTGTCTTTGTGCCAGTACCATACTGTCTTGATGACTGTGGCTTTGTAGTAGAGTCTGAAGTCAGGCAGGTTGATTCCTCCAGTTCCATTCTTCTTTTTCAAGATTACTTTGGCTATTCGAGGTTTTTTGTATTTCCATACAAATTGTGAAATTCTTTGGTCTAGTTCTGTGAAAAATACCGTTGGTAGCTTGATAGGGATTGCATTGAATCTATAGACTGCTTTGGGTAGAATAGCCATTTTGACAATATTGATTCTTCCAATCCATGAACACGGTATGTTTCTCCATCTGTTTGTGTCCTCTTTGATTTCTTTCATCAGTGTTTTATAGTTTTCTATGTATAGGTCCTTTGTTTCTTTAGGTAGATATACTCCTAAGTATTTTATTCTTTTTGTTGCAATGGTGAATGGTATTGTTTCCTTAATTTCTCTTTCTGTTTTTTCATTGTTAGTATATAGGAATGCAAGGGATTTCTGTGTGTTAATTTTATATCCTGCAACTTTACTATATTTGTTGATTAGTTCTAGTAATTTTCTGGTAGAGTCTTTAGGGTTTTCTATATAGAGGATCATGTCATCTGCAAACAGTGAGAGTTTTACTTCTTCTTTTCCTATCTGGATTCCTTTTACTTCTTTTTCTGCTCTGATTGCTGTGGCCAGAACTTCCAACACTATGTTGAAT
Organism: Cervus elaphus; assembly: GCF_910594005.1. Lineage (NCBI taxonomy): Eukaryota > Metazoa > Chordata > Mammalia > Artiodactyla > Cervidae > Cervus > Cervus elaphus. The sequence goes on from NC_057820.1 coordinate 20,682,606, forward strand.
AGTAGTGGTGAGAGTGGGCACCCTTGTCTTGTTCCTGATTTCAGGGGAAATGCCTTCAATTTTTCACCATTGAGGGTGATGCTTGCTGTGGGTTTGTCGTATATAGCTTTTATTATGTTGAGGTATGTTCCTTCTATTCCTGCTTTTTGGAGAGTTTTAATCATAAATGGGTGTTGAATTTTGTCAAAGGCTTTCTCTGCATCTATTGAGATAATCATATGGTTTTTATCTTTCAATTTGTTAATGTGGTGTATTACATTGATTGATTTGCGGATATTAAAGAATCCTTGCATTCCTGGGATAAAGCCCACTTGGTCATGGTGTATGATTTTTTTAATATGTTGTTGGATTCTGTTTGCTAGAATTTTGTTAAGGATTTTTGCATCTATGTTCATCAGTGATATTGGTCTGTAGTTTTCTTTTTTTGTGGCATCTTTGTCTGGTTTTGGAATTAGGGTGATGGTGGCCTCATAGAATGAGTTTGGAAGCTTACCTTCATCTGCAATTTTCTGGAAGAGTTTGAGTAAGATAGGTGTTAGCTCCTCTCTAAATTTTTGGTAGAATTCAGCTGTGAAGCCATCTGGTCCTGGGCTTTTGTTTGCTGAAAGATTTTTGATGACAGTTTCAATTTCCTTGCTTGTGATGGGTCTGTTAAGATCTTCTATTTCTTCCTGGTTCAGTTTTGGAAAGTTATACTTTTCTAAGAATTTGTCCATTTCATCCAAGTTGTCCATTTTATTGGCATAGAGCTGCTGGTAGTAGTCTCTTATGATCCTTTGTATTTCAGTGTTGTCTGTTGTGATCTCTCCATTTTCATTTCTAATTTTGTTAATTTGGTTTTTCTCTCTTTGTTTCTTAATGAGTCTTGCTAACGGTTTGTCAATTTTGTTTATTTTTTCAAAAAAACCAGCTTTTAGCTTTGTTGATTTTTGCTATGGTCTCTTTAGTTTCTTTTGCATTTATTTCTGCCCTGATTTTTAAGATTTCTTTCCTTCTGCTAACTCTGGGGTTCTTCATTTCTTCCTTCTCTAATTGCTTTAGGTGTAGAGTTAGGTTATTTATTTGGTTTTTTTCTTGTTTCTTGATGTAAGCCTGAAACTAGAACACTTTCTAACACCATACACAAAAATAAACTCAAAATGGATTAAAGATCTAAATCTAAGACCAGAAACTATAAAACTCCTAGAGGAGAACATAGGCAAAACACTCTCCGACATAAATCACAGCAAGATCCTCTATGACCCACCTCCCAGAATATTGGAAATAAAAGCAAAACTAAACAAATGGGACCTAATGAAACTTAAAAGCTTTTGCACCACAAAGGAAACTATAAGTAAGGTGAAAAGACAGCCCTCAGATTGGGAGAAAATAATAGCAAATGAAGAAACAGACAAAGGATTAATCTCAAAAATATACAAGCAACTCCTGCAGCTCAATTCCAGAAAAATAAATGACCCAATCAAAAAATGGGCCAAAGAACTAAACAGACATTTCTCCAAAGAAGACATACAGATGGCTAACAAACACATGAAAAGATGCTCAACATCACTCATTATTAGAGAAATGCAAATCAAAACCACAATGAGGTACCATTACTCGCCAGTCAGGATGGCTGCTATCCAAAAGTCTACAAGCAATAAATGCTGGAGAGGGTGTGGAGAAAAGGGAACCCTCTTACACTGTTGGTGGGAATGCAAACTAGTACAGCCGCTATGGAAAACAGTGTGGAGATTTCTTAAAAAACTGGAAATAGAACTGCCATATGACCCAGCAATCCCACTTCTGGGCATACACACTGAGGAAACCAGATCTGAAAGAGACACGTGCACCCCAATGTTCATCGCAGCACTGTTTATAATAGCCAGGACATGGAAGCAACCTAGATGCCCATCAGCAGATGAATGGATAAGGAAGCTGTGGTACATATACACCATGGAATATTACTCAGCCATTAAAAAGAATTCATTTGAACCAGTCCTAATGAGATGGATGAAGCTGGAGCCCATTATACAGAGTGAAGTAAGCCAGAAAGATAAAGAACATTACAGCATACTAACACATATATATGGAATTTAGAAAGGTGATAACGATAACCCTATATGCAAAACAGAAAAAGAGACACAGAAATACAGAACAGACTTTTGAACTCTGTGGGAGAATGTGAGGGTGGGATATTTCAAAAGAACAGCATGTATACTATCTATGGTGAAACAGATCACCAGCCCAGGTGGGATGCATGAGACAAGTGCTCCGGCCTGGTGCACTGGGAAGACCCAGAGGAATCGGGTGGAGAGGGAGGTGGGAGGGGGGATCGGGATTGGGAATACATGTAGATCCATGGCTGATTCATGTCAATGTGTGACAAAACCCACTGGAAAAAAAAAATAATAATAATAATAAAAAAAAAAGAAAGAATCCTATGGACAGAGGGACCTGGTGGGCTACAGTCCATAGGGTAGCAAAGAGTCAGATATGACTCAAGCGACTTGGCACGTATGGTATCAATGGGGGAAGGATTCTGAAGAAGAAAAAAAAAAAAGAATTATTTTCCAATCAAAATGAGAGAATGAATGTGTGTGTGCTCAATGGTGTTCGACTTTTGTGACCCCACGGACTATAGTCTGCCAGGCTCCTCTGTCCACGGAATTTTCCAGGCAGGAATACTGGAGTGGATCGCCATTTCCTCCTTCAGGGGATCTTCCCACCTCAGGATTGAACCTGCCTGTGTTTCCTGCATTGGCAAGTGGATTCTTTATCACTGGGTCACCTGGAAAGATGACAGGCATGAAAGGTGGAGGATTCTCAAAAACACCATCACACGAGGGAAGTGTGAATCTCAGATCACCTAAGTTGAGGGTAGATTGGGCCATTCTCCTGTCCTTTCTCATCTGCTGTTCACTCTCCCTTTCAGCAATACTTTCGTTGCTTGTCCCTAAGACGTGAACAGGACAAAAAATGCCATGAGTTGTGGTTTAGTAAAAATGTTTGGATCATAGAATCTGGTACAGTTGAGAGGGAAAGGATTTTAAAGATCATTGAAAGAGAAAACTGAGGCCCCCAGGAGCTGAAGGAACATATAGTAAAGCACACAAGCTCAGAGCTTAGCAATGCCAGGTTTCGGTTCAGTTCAGTTCTGTCGCTCAGTCGTGTCTGACTCTTTGCAACCCCATGAATCGCAGTACGCCAGGCCTCCCTGTCCATCATCAACTCCTGGAGTTGACTCAAACTCATGCCCATCAAGTCAGTGATGCCATCCAACCGTCTCATCCTCTGTCGTCCCCTCCTCCTCCTGCCCCCAATCCCTCCCAGCATCAGGGTCTTTTCCAATGAGCCAGCTCTTCACATGAGGTGGCCAAAGTACTGGAGTTTCAGCTTCAGCATCAGTCCTTCCAATGAATATCCAGGACTGATCTCCTTTAGGATGGACTGGTTGGATCTCCTTGCAGTCCAAGGGACTCTCAAGAGTCTTCAACACCACAGTTCAAAAGCATCAATTTTTCAGCGCTCAGCTTTCTTCACAGTCCAACTCTCACATCCATACATGACCACTGGAAAAACCATAGCCTTGACTAGATGGACCTTTGTTGGCAAAGTAATGTCTCTGCTTTTTAATATGCTGTCTAGGTTGGTCATAACTTTTCTTCCAAGGAGTAAGCGTCTTTTAATTTCATGGCTGCAATCACCATCTGCAGTGATTTTGGAGCCCCAAAAAATAAAGTCTGACACTGTTTCCACTGTCTCCCCATCTATTTCCCATGAGGTGATGGGACCAGATGCCTTGATCTTCGTTTTCTGAATGTTGAGCTTTAAGCCAACTTTTTCACTCTCCTCTTTCAATTTCATCAAGAGGCTTTTTAGTTCCTCTTCACTCTCTGCCATAAGGGTGGTGTCATCTGCATATCTGAGGTTATTGATATTTCTCCCGGCAATCTTGATTCTGGCTTGTGCTTCTTCCAGCCCAGCATTTCTCATGATGTACTCTGCATATAAGTTAAATAAGCAGGGTGACAATATACAGCCTTGACGTACTCCTTTTCCTATTTGGAAACAGTCTGTTGTTCCATGTCCAGTTCTAACTGTTGCTTCCTGACCTGCATACAGATTTCTCAAGAGGCAGATCAGGTGGTCTGGTATTCCCATCTCTTTGAGAATTTTCCACAGTTTATTGTGATCCACACAGTCAAAGACTTTGGCATAGTCAATAAAACAGAAATAGATGTTTTTCTGGAACTCTCTTGCTTTTTCGATGATCCAGTGGATATTGGCAATTTGATCTGTGGTTCCTCTGCCTTTTCTAAAACCAGCTTGAACAACTGGAAGTTCACAGTTCACGTATTGCTGAAGCCTGACTTGGAGAATTCTGAGCATTACTTTACTAATGTGAGAGATGAGTGCAATTGTACAGTAGTTTGAGCCTTCTTTGGCATTGCCTTTCTTAGGGATTGGAATGAAAACTGACCTTTTCCAGTCCTGTGGTCACTGCTGAGTTCTCCAAATTTGCTGGCATATTGAGTGCAGCACTTTCACAGCATCATCTTTCAGGATTTGAAATAACTCAACTGGAATTCCATCACCTCCACTAGCTTTGTTCGTAGTGATGCTTTCTAAGGCCCACTTGACTTCACATTCCAGGATGTCTGGCTCTAGGTGAGTGATCACACCATCATGATTATCTGGGTCATGAAGATCTTTTTTGTACAGTTCTTCTGTGTATTCTTGCCACCTCTTCTTAATGTCTTCTGCTTCTGTTAGGTCCATACCATTTCTGTCCTTTATCAAACCCATCTTTGCCTGAAATGTTCCCTTGATATCTCTGATTTTCTTGAAGAGATCTCTACTCTTTCCCATTCTGTTGTTTTCCTCTATTTCTTTGCATTGATCGCTGAGGAAGGCTTTCTTATCTCTCCTGGCTATTCTTTGGAACTCTGCATTAAAATGGGAATATCTTTCTTTTTCTCCTTTGCTTTTCGCTTCTCTTCTTCTCACAGCTATTTGTAAGGCTGCCTCAGACAACCATCTTGCCTTTTTGCATTTCTTTTCCGTGGGGATGGTCTTGATCCTTGTCTGCTGTACAATGCCACTAACCTCTGTCCATAGTTCATCAGGCTCTCTGTCTATCAGTGAAACTAAGCCATGCTGTTGGGGCCACCCAAGACAGTCGGGTCACAGTGGAGAGGTCTGACAGAATGTGGTCCACTGGAGAAGGGAATGGCAAACCACTTCAGTATTCTTGCCTTGAGAACCCCATGAACAGTATGAGAAGGCAAAATGATAGGATACTGAAAGAGGAACTCCCCAGGTCAGTAGGTGCCCGATATGCTAATGGAGATCAATGGAGAAATAACTCCAGAAAGAATGAAGGGCTGGAGCCAAGGCAAAAACACTACTCAGTTGTGACTGGTGATAGAAGCAAGGTCCGATGCTGTAAAGAGCAATATTGCATAGGAACCTGGAATGTTAGGTCCATGAATCAAGGTAAATTGGAAGTGATCAAACAGGAGATGGCAAGAGTGAATGTCAACATTCTAGGAATCAGCGAACTAAAATGGACTGGAATGGGTGAATTTAACTCAGATGACCATTATATCTACTACTGTGGGCAGGAATCCCTTAGAAGAAATGGAGTAGCCATCATGGTCAACAAAAGAGTCCGAAATGCAGCACTTGGATGCAATCTCAAAAATGACAGAATGATCTCTGTTCGTTTCCAAGGCAAACCATTCAATATCACAGTAATCCAAGCCTATGCCAGGGTTAGAGGATATCAAATACAACTGAAACAATGAATTGTTGTTATTGTTCAGTTGCTAAGTTGTATCTGACTCTTTGTGACCCCAGGGACTGCAGCACACCAGGCTTCGTTGTCCTACACTGTCTCCTGGAGTTTGTTCAAATTCATGAATATTATAACCAAAATTATAAAAAAATGAACATTATAACCAAAATTAAATTAAAAAACCCATACCACGAGAACATCCTTTTTGTGTGTGTGTGTGTGTGTGTGTGTGTGTGTGAACATAATTGTATGAAGAAAAGACTTGTGGATTCTTAAATTTTGTGTGTTGTGGATTTAAAGGTACAACCCTGGGGCATTGTTAGTTTTCCCCACAGTGGTTTCCTATTGTAGTTTCACCCACAGTGATAATGTTTTAGCATTACTTGCTGATATACACTTTATAATGGGCTTCCCAGTTGGCACTAGTGGTAAATAACCTGCTTGCCAATGCAGGAGACATAAGAAACGTGGGTTCAATCCCTGAGTGGGGAAGATCCCTTGGAAGAGGACATGGCAATCCACTCCAGTATTCTTGCCTGGAGAATCCCATGGACAGAGGAGCCCAAAGGGCACCAGTCCATAGGGTTGCATAGAGTTGGACATGACTGAAGTGACTTAGCACATACACATCCATTTTATATTAGTTACATGTACCTAATCCAGTTCTGAGACTGTGGAAACCTTAGATGTTGATGTTCTGTATCATCAAGTACATCTCCACTAACTAAGATAGGGTTTTGTACAATGCGAATAATCTTGAGTACAAGCATCCCTTGTTTTTACACTTCATAGATACTATATTTTTACAAATTGAAATTTTGTGACAACTGTGTCAAAAAAGACTGTCGGCACCAGTTTTCCAACAGCATCTGTTTACTCTGTGTCTCAGTGTCACATTTTGGTAATTCTCACAATATTTAAAAGTTTTTCATTATTATTGTAATTGTTGTGATGATCTGTGATCAGTCAAGTTTGATATTGTTATTGCAAAAAGATCACATTTCACTGAAGGCTCAGATGATGGTTAGCATTTTTTAGCAATAAAGTATTTTAAATTTAAGATCTGTATTTTTTTTTAGAAATAATGGCAGCGCACGCTTAATTTTATTTTTGTTCAGTCCCTAAGTAACGTCCTAAGTCTTTGAGACTCCACAGACTGCAGTGTACAGGCTTCCCTGTCCTTCATTATCTCCTGGAGATTGGTCAAATTTATGTCCATTGAGTTAGTGATGCTATCTAGCAGTCCTTTCAGTGAAAATTCAGGGTTGATTCCCTTTAGGATTGACTGGTTTGCTCTCCTTGCAGTCCAAGGGACTCTCAAGAGTATTAATAGACTATGATATAGTGTAAACATAATTTTCAAACAGACTTGAAAACCAAAAACTATGTGACTCACTTTATTGCAATATTTGCTTCATTGTGGTGGTCTGGAAACAGTCCCACAACATCTCCAAGGTGTGCCTGTTCTAACTGATTTACTGGATTATTTGGATTTGTACTGAGTTCCTCTCAACCCTAACCTCCATCATATCTTCTGATAGCTATGAAGTCCTATCCTAAGAGATATTTCAAGACAATTCCTCTGACAGGAGAACTGAAACAACGAACTACAACAGCGACTGTTTTGGAAGTCTTCAAGAGTCACAGATTTGATGAAAGTGAAAAAGGAGAGTGAAAAAGTTGGCTTAAAGCTCAACATTCAGAAAACTAAGATCATGGCATTCAGTCCCATCACTTCATGGCAAATAGATGGGGAAACAGTGGAAACAGTGGCTGACTTTAATTTTGGGGGGCTCCAAAATCACTGCAGATGGTGACTGCAGCCATGAAATTAAAAGACACTTACTCCTTGGGAGAAAAGTTATGACCAACCTAGACAGCATATTAAAAAGCAGAGATGTTACTTTGCCAACAAAGGTCCATCTAGTGAAGGCTATGGTTTTTCCAGTAGTCATGTATGGATGTGAGAGTTGGACTATAAAGAAAGCTGAGAGTGGGCACCCTTGTCTTGTTGAAGTAATTAGCCTCCAACTAATAAAAAAATAAAAAAACAAACTGCATACAATAAAAAAAAAAAAGAAAGCTGAGTGCTGAAAATTTGATGCTTTTGAACAGCAGTGTTGGATATGACTCTTGAGAGTCCCTTGGACTGCAAGGAGATCCAGTACATCCTAAAGGAAACCAGTCCTGAATATACATTGGAAGGACTGATGCTGAAGCTGAAACTCCAATCCTTTGGCCACCTGATGTGAAAAGCTGACTCGTCTGAAAAGACACTGATGCTGGGAAAGATTGAAGATGGGAAGAGAAGGGGACGACAGAGAATGAGATGGTTTGTTGGCATCACCAACTCAATGGGCATGAGTCTGAGTAAACTCTGGGAGTTGGTGTTGGACAGGGAGGCCTGGCACACTGCAGTCCATGGGGTCTCAAAGAGTCGGACACGACTGATCGACTGAACTGACTGAAGAGTCCCAGAACTGACCACACTGATGGAATGAAGACCCAATTGTGACTCGTCAAGGGCACGTGTCATTCTGGTGGTAATAGGCAGTGCTGGGATTCCAACACAAGGCTTTTAAATCGCAAAGACATTGCTGTCTCCATGAAGTTACAAAAGACTCTAATACCAGTTTTCTCAGTAGTTCGTCATATGGCACCAGGCATATGCAATAACTCAGAATGTCATAGAACACTTTTGGTTGCCATTTACAGACATGTGCTCAAACACTTCTTAAGGAAGAGTGAGCACATTATTGAGTTTGCAGGGAAATCTTACGTCATCCAAGGACAGGAAGTGTTGTGCCTCTCAGACAGGAGCAGAAACTGGAATATCTTGAGGAACAGGGCAGCTAATCTCTTTACTTTGCAAGAAGTAAGACATAACACTGAGCCTTTCATTTTTCTCTCACTGAACTGTCAGGGGCTCATCTTTGTTAGTGTCAAGGAACCCATCACTGTTGGTGGAAGCCGGTTTTCAGAGGAGGGCATGGTGAGTAGACATCCAAACAGATGCAAACCACAGCTTGTCTATAGTTTCTCATTTGGAAAATGGGGAGACTGGCTTAGGTAATAATAGCAGCTGATAATAACTGAGTCTTCATTCTGTTTCAGGTGCTTGGCAAGGTAATTTACGTGTGAAAGTGAAATGTGAAAGCTGCTCGGTCAAGTCCAACTCTTTGCGACCCCATAGTCTATGACAGTTCATGGAATTCTCCAGGCCAGAATACTGCAGTGGGTAGCCTTTCACTTCTCCAGGGGATCTTCCCAACCTGGGGATTGAACCCAGGTCTCCCGCATTGCAAGCAGATTCTTTGCCAGCTGAGCCACAAGGGAAGCCCAAGAATACTGGAGTGAGTAGCCAATCCCTTCTCCAGGGGATCTTCCCGACCCAGGAATCAAACCAGGATCTCCTGCATTGCAGGCAGATTCTACCAACTGAGATATCAGGGAAGCCCAAAATTTATGTGTATATCTCATTAAATCTTGTACAGTCCTATGAGGCAAGGACTTTATTGCCCCATTTTTATAGATGAGATAAGTGAGGCACAGAGAGGTTAAAGAATTTGTTCAACATGATCTTTAAAGGGCCTGGTAGTTCGAAAATGCTATGGTTTTTAAATAGACACAGTCTGAAGAGATCCATTAAATGAGGGAGAATAATATGAAAGCATATTTTACTTCTTAACCTGAGGTCATTTTTCTTTTAGAGAGAAAGGTACAGCCTAAACAAAAATGGAGAAATACATCTCAATGATCAGATGAGTTAAATAGGTGCCTATCATCCTAAAATGTGTACATGGACATGTTAACAATGACAGATAAAGTTACTCTCAAAACGGTGATATGGGCATTCACACAAAGTATCTCTAAGTGGAGTGTGTGGTTAAACAAGAAATGCCTGAGAGGGAGGGAGAAAGAGAGAGAAAAAAAATATGAAACGATTCAAGCTGAATTTCTGATATTCCCCTTATGGGTGAATATATATATACATTATACAGATATAATATATATATATGCATATATATGTATATATTGCTTCACAGTGTTAATTATGTTTCACGTTATGTTGTTAATAGGTTATGATGCTCCATTCACGATACTCTTTGAAAATGTTCGACTCTGTGCCCAAGTGTTGTTATCTCTTTTCAGATGCAGCAGTTTTTCAACTTTCTCAAGTTGTGAAAATGGCGTCTTTCCCAATGATAAGTAGAAGAGAACGGGGAAGTGTTCAATTAAGCAATTTTATTTCCATACTGTATAGAGGAAAGCTCTCCATTACTGGAGGAAAGTGATACAAAGCCCGCAAAGCTTATACATCAGTAGTGAAGCGTCCTTCACAGTTTCACTGCAGTACGCTCCTTTAGTAACTGTACTAGAGAACCAGTTGTCATTCTGCCTGTAGTAACTGTTGTAAAAAGAACTTTTTCTTACCATCTAAATATGAAAATTATTACCATTATAGATAGGAAGGCAACAGTCATTAAATAAATTAAAAGCATCTTTAAAGTTTTTCCATATACATATATAATATATATTTTTTAAATTGCCATCAACTGTACAAGCATTCAGTTCTCAACTAGAACATTTACAGAAACTATTGTGGAAAGCTGAAGGGAAGGCTTGATTTTTGGGAAAAGGGGATCATGTAAGCACTATAACTACATTAAAATACAATTCCCAAGGGAAAAAGATATACAGAGAAGTCAGACTTATCCAAGATATCTTATTTAATCTCATATTTAATCTTACACATAAGGTGTGCAGAACTATTTTTTGACCCAACCTTGATTCAACTAAGTCGATATCCAGACATTACTTACTTGTTAGCACAGAGAAAAGTAAGACTAAAGTGAATAATGTAATTATATATAAAAAAATCTTTGTAAGCCAGATTGATAATAGCATTATACACATATGATTATTTTGCCTATGAAAATAATAAACGGGAAAAAAGGTTTTTTCCTTCTGAAATGTTAAGGTAAAAAAAATCCTAGCTTAATGAATAAATGATCATCAGTTAATATATAGTTAGGTGAGTGTCAGAATTGATTGGGAATATTACAGTCCTGAGATCTAGAGAGTCCAATCTTCCAGTTTAAATTCTACAACTCCAAATCCTGTAAATGGTATATTATTTACACAGGTTACAACAAAATACTTTGATAATACTATATCAGCAGCCCCTGAATATGAATTCAACAGAACAGTTATTGAAAAAAAAATTTTATTTTCAACTAACTGTGTGTGTGTCTCAATATGTAGGAATGGGGGTGGTAGGGTGGTTGCAAGATAAAGAGAGAGGAAAAGAAAGATGCATGGTTTAGAAAATGGCATTATTAATATAAATACAATTTCTCTTCTCATTAATGTCATTTTAAATCAGGAGATTTATAAAAGGTTTATATAGTAATTATACAGACTTTAGTACCTAACCAATTGTGACATAGTCACTCAATTTTCCAACTATTTCATGTAAATTTTTATTACTTAAAATATTAACTCATTTACTTCAAACTCTGTTTCAACCCCTTAAAAAGTAATTTTCCTTTATTTGGGGGAACTAAACTTTTTCCCATTTATATCATAATATGGCTTCAATGCAGGAGATAATTAATAATGGTTACAAGCTTGCAGAAAAATAACTACTAGTCAAAAGCTATTTTGACTGCTAAGAGTCAATCCAATGACTTTCATTATGTTCTAATTTTGTCATATTAATTGCTTCAAAATTGGAAATAGTTATTATTTAGAGACTTTTTTTGGCCATTATAGAATTTAATTTATAACAAGTTAGCCTCAATTCAAATTTAAATTGAAGGTAACTGGCAGACATCTGGAGAGAAGAAGTTCGAGAAAGAAAACTGGAAATTGTTAAGAGATTTTGGTAGATACGTCTCTAGAAAAAACTAAATTAAGAATTTCACCCAATAGACCAATGAAATAAAAGCTATATTTATGGAAAGATCATGACCAGGATAGAGCAGCCACACATGGGGTCACTTCTATTATATAACTATGTTTCAAATTTTTGATAAAACTTAGTAGAAAATAATTTCATCCCTTATCTCATTTTGAATCTGTATGCTACCAGAACAAAAAATGAACTAGAAGAAACCATAGCAACTCAGGTACCAGAACTCCATTCATCATTTAGAACAGGTGTTTCTCATTCATGGAGTCAACACACATTCCAAAAGTGTCAAAGAGTGTCTTTTCATGGTACTCTTTTTAATGGGTTTCCAATAAGACAGAAATACTATTTAAATGACAGGGAATGTCATATTGGCATACACGGAAGAACAGGATGCTTCTGCCTTTGGTTTACGAACAGACATACTTGCAGGTTTTTAGCTCTGTCATTACCACCCATTCAAGGAAGACATGTGTGACGTAACAACTACTATAAACCCAAACTTTCGGTGGCAGAAGGACCTTCCAGCTTAACTAGTCTGCCTCTTTATTTTTACCACTGAAGACACTTGTATGTCTTTCACAAAGTAGATGCTCAGTTAACATGAAATTACGAACTACCACAGATAACTAACTATAGGCAGAGACAGAACAAAACTCCATGTCTTCTGTGTCTTCTGATAACTTCACAGCCTCTGAAATGGCTTAGTTGACTCTAATCAGGTCAGACTGAACTTAGATAAGAATTCACCACAGAGAGAATGTCAACAACAATCCATGGTCTGAAAACATTTCTGTCACACACACAAACAGAGCGAGGAAAAGATTTTTGAAATAATTTCTCGAGGGCAAAAGTGTGAGAGGAGATATTTATGACAAATGGAAATAGGGAAAAAAAAAACCAGTAAGTGTATAGATTCAACTCCCTTTCTTGCTGGATAATTTATAGTAAGCTTTACTAAAGAATAGATTCCCTGTCTGAACCAAAAGCCGTGATCAACGTGAAAAAGTGTCTGGACGTGGACATAGGTGAACAAGGATGTGGACTTATGATTGTGATTAGATTGGTCACTTAAATCTCCAATAGTCCATCCAGTGAGCCTTGGTATCTGTTGATTACTTTATAAGAAGCAAAGGTATATCAAGAGAATTAAACACTTACTTGCATGTTTAAGTTCAGTTTAAAAGAACAAATGAAAGCACTTGTGGAAGAGAGATACAGAAAAATAATTAGATCTGGGTTTTTGAAAATTGGGTTGCTGGTTGCCTTTCTTGTGAAGGCCATGAAATGAAAACATCAGTATTTCCAAATAAATGGCTGAGGAAAGTGGTAACTCTTGCATACCCTCTTGGATCACTCTATCCATTTTGCTAAACTTCTCATAAGTGAACGAAGCTTGTCAGAACATAAAATAAAAAAACCAAGAATCCCATGCAGACTGCATTATAAAATCACGTTAAGCCAATCTTCCAAAAGAGGGCACACGTCCCTGGGAATGTGTTCACATCCATACACACCGACACTCAGCACACATCCTCCACTCAGCCAGTCACACAAGGATCTGTAAAGAAAAACACAGGTAAACAATAGTCTCCACAAATTTAAGATAAACATCAAAGCTGAGTGAATTATTTAGCACTTGCTAAGTTGCTCAGGAATCTAAGAAGCCTGCTTTAAAATATGAAATTATTCTGTTTCTGTGAGCAGAGATCAATGATAAGCTCTTGTTTGTTTCCAATCTATTTTCAAAACCTGTTACAAAAATAAATCAGTGTGTTCTCTAACAGTTCTAAAAACAGTTTGAGTGATTGTTTTTCTTGTGTAATTATTTTTTTTAAAGAAAAAGATGTCCATATTTACTAAAATCTTGCTTTGAGTTACATTCAGAAACAAATACAGTCCAGTTCTCCTTGGTGGAAATCATCAGTCTATTTGCCCATTCGCCTTTGACTACTGAAAAATCTTTTGAAATGAAATGCATTGGCAGTGCAAAAAAAGTCCATAAAAATAAACTAATGATTGAGTTAAGCATCCGGATGAGTTCTTCACCAGGTTATCTGCAAGCACAAGACTCGACTGTCATGTTTGGGTATACTTTTAGTACCACATTCTTATTTTCATCAAAGAATAAGATACTGAGTGAGGACATCTTTTCTGGCACACAGCAAGGCTCGGGAATTCCAGGAACAACCCCCACAGCTCTCACTATGCTCTGGATGGTAGCATGATTTGATGGCTTCAAAGACTAGGAAAGAAAAGGGAGAAAACAGGTTAGGTAGAATGGCTTTTCCCCTCTCCAACCCCCACTAAAAAAATATATATATATATGATGGATTTGGTTCAACAAATTAATAAAGCCCTGGCATCATCACACATTCAGCCCAATCTCCAATGTCACCATCACCAAAATGGTTGTCATTGACTAAGTGTCTACTCACACTGATTGGTAAAGTATTCGCCTGTGATGCAAGAGACCTGGGCTCGATCTCTAGGTCGGGGAAAACCCTCTGGAGAAGGGAATGGCAAACCACTCCAGTATTCTTGCCTGGAGAATTTCATGGACAAAGGAGCCTGGCAGGCTACAGTTCATGGGGTCGCAAAGAGTCAGACACGACTGAGTGACTAACACTTCGACTTTTTTTCAGGTGCCAGGCATGTTCTGTGTAGTATTTCTAATCCTTACCACATGACCACCATTTCTTACATTTTATAGATAGAGAAATAGACTCAAAAAGCTTAAATGACACATATAAAGTCATACAGACATGGAGAGTGAGAACTCGAATCTGGTTTTCTAAGCAGGAATCATTTAAAAATGATTTAGTCCTCAAACGGGATTAGTACATCCTAGGGTGTTTTCAGACCAGTCAATCCTAAAGAAAATCAGTCCTGAATATTCATCGGAAGGACTGATGCTGAAGCTTCAATACTTAGGCCACCTGATGAGAAGAACTGACTCACTGGAAAAGACTCTAATGCTGGGAAAGATTGAAAGCTGGAGGAGAAGGGGACGACAGAGGATGAGATGGTTGGATGGCATCACAGACTCAAAGGACATGAGTTTGAGCAGGCTCCAGGAACTGGTGATGGACAGGGAGGCCTGGTGTGCTGCAGTCCATGGGGTCGCAAAGAGTTGGACACGACTGAGTGACTGAATGAAGGGTGTTTTTGATAACAGGATTGCAAGAGAAACAATTTGATCCTGAGCTAGTCACAAAGAATGCTTAACAAGCACCAACTTAACATAGATTTTTGCCACTTCTATAGTGACATTTATACTTTGTTTCGAAAATAACACAAACATGTCAAGTGTGTGCTAAGTCACTTCAGTCTTGTCCAGCTCTATGCGACCCAATGGACTATAGCTCGCCAGGCTCCTCTGTCCAAGGGATTTTTCATGCAAGATCTTCCTCACCCAGGGATCAAACCCATCCCTCTTTATGTCTCCTGCATTGGCATGCAGGTTCTTTACCACTAGCACCACTTGGGAAGTCCCCAGTGTCAAGAGGCGTTGATTTATTTAATAGTTACCACCTGGATGAATGGATGCTGATTAAGAGGGCCACACTGTTGGCCACTGGGGGTCACTGTTGTTCCATGGGTACAGACATTAATGCTGTAGCATTTTAGTCTTCTAAACCTGGGGCATAACCTCTAGGAATAAACCAGGGTGCCTGAGGTTATCTATGGCTGTCAAAAGTTTGACCAAAGAAGCCTGAGCAAAATCTGTTCCCAAGCAATGCCAAATGGGACCATTACCATACCTGGGAGACATTTGGTTTTATTTAGAGAGCCCTATCCAGCTTGGCTCAGCATTGAAGGACGGTCGCTTTTCCAAGCCCAGAATGTTTAGGTATTGCCAGAGTGGTAAGACCTTCTTCCTGATCAATGCCACACTTTTCAACATCAGTTCTCCCCGATGTCTCTTTTAAGCAGATGAAATCCATTAGAAAGAATTTAGAAACAGGTCTTTGGTAACTTGCCAGAGATCACATGTCAATTCAGGAGTAGGATTTAAGCCAAAACGCTGGCTTTTTAATGTCAAGATTTTGAGTCACGTTTCAGAGGCACCTCAGCCCCCAGTGAACTGGTATTCTAACTTTATACACCTAAAACTCCCAGTATGGGAAACTGAAACATATTGAAAGGTTAAGCGTACACATAAGCCAAAGGAGAAGCAAATAAGTAGAAAGTTGGCACATTGTTAAAAAAATAATAGGATTTGGGGGGGGGGGCAGGAAAAGGGCAAATCCGATTTGTCTCATCTCATCTTTCAATTTTAGTGAAAAAAATTATCTAGGCATTAAACTTCAACATGATTGCTCACAGGCACAAATTACCTTAAAGTTAGTATTGATGATGGCCAGCTCCTTTATCTACTCTTTTTTTCCTGGAGACTTTAAGTGTATGTTAAAAAGAGTAGTTAACCTACAATTAATTAACTTTGCAAAGAAAGGTATTTTCTCTCCTTAAGGATAAGAAGTCTCTATTGTTCTATTCTGCATTTCCTGTGTCCTGTGGCATCAACACTATGCATGTAATTGACAAACTGCAATTGTACTATGGCCACTGTACCAATGGCCACTGTTTGCTATTTCATCGGTATCAGGCGATTTCTTAAGAAAACTTTTGCAGCCATCCATTTTTCTCCATTGATTTATTTTTAAATTCAGTCATCCAAACAGCATATGATAACACCCAAAGGATTTTTTAAAAGCCATAGATTTTTCTGACAATAGTTTGTTACTGTTCATGTTTTACTGACTCCTATACAATTTAATTTTCATATATTTAAGTAGACGAGGACTAGATCCATAAATCCTGCTGTGCACTGCTTGTCCTCGGTGCTTAGAGCAGAGCAGGCTCTCTAGGCACTGAATAAATACTTGCCAAATGGATGAAATACTTATAAATAATAACATACCCTCCATTGCACCTATTTCTGTGGAAATATTTCCCATCAACAAAAATAAAAGGTTCTGAGCTAATGACCCAGCACAGATATGGAAAATATTCATGGGTGTTCCCTAGGAAAATTCCTGTCCTTTTTAAAAGCTCTAACTCACAAATGAGTGGTTTCTGGTGGGCTCACAGGAATCCAGCAAGCCCTTGATTGTCGGCGGTGTGTTCTATCAGGAACCTCTCAGTTTTCTAGGGAGTTGTCCCCTTTCTTTCTCACTGTGAAATCCAGCTGCCATGACCAGGAATAATTAAGCCACGCACAAAAGATCCACATGATCATTTGCTAGTGTGGAACATTTGCCAGTCTATCATTTTCATTTGTTTTTGCATTCCGATTACGTTTCTCGGCTCTCTCTTCACAGCAGCTTAAGAAACCTAGTGATGACAAATGCAAACCTGTGTTATTATTTTTTTTTTCCCGGTGCATGCTCAGTTGCTCAGTCCTGTCCGACTCTTTGCAACCCCATGGACTGTAGTCCAGCAGGCTCCTCTGTCCATGTGATTTTCCAGGCAAAAATACTGGAGTGGGTTGCCATTTCCTCCTCCAGGGGATCCTCCTGACCTGAGGGATTGAACCTACGACTCCTGTCTCTTGCATTAGCAGGCAGATTCTTTAGCCCTCTTCCTCCCCAGTCTCACTTTTTAATGTGGGTGAAACAGGACATTGGTATCTATTTAGGTCTTTTTTTTTCTTTTTGCTTAGGTAACTCAATACATCAAGATTTAAGGTTTTTAGAGTTCATCTTCATGATCGGAAATTGGAATTGGAAACCGAAGGACATTATTTGAGGCTGCATCATTTTGAACTTATTCCACGTGAATTTCTTGGTTAGAGAGTCTGCTTGGTTCAAAGTGTTTAGCTTCTTTGCTCCATAATTCTTTGTCTTTGCTATTCACAACCTTTGCACCACTCCATGCAAAAATACCTTCACTCCTCCAATCCTTGATTGGTTCCCTTGGACCTCTTTTCAGCAACAATGGCTCAATCATTTTCATTTGAAATTTCTGTTTTCCATCTCTGCTTTGGTGGTGAGGGGAGGCCAAGGCCTAAGACTTGGCTACAGCTATATGGGTATTTTTCATCTCATGGCAGAGTGCCAGGGGTCTCTCCCTGGGGGAACAGATTGGCTGTAAGGGCTAGAAATCAGAAAAATCCAAGCTGCTGTGTCTGTGAATGAAATCTGCCGTGCTCAGGCCCTCACCTGCCAAGCTGCGGGTGATGTCCTCGAGTTGAATTCGATTACAAGTGCATTAGCAGGGGAGAGAATGTCATCAGCTCTGAGCTTTCATTCCTGACTCAGGCCATGGGGCTTTGCTCCATGCTCTCCCAGTCCAACCCACATGGGTGTGATAGCCCAGAAACTATCTAATTGGAATCAGGGAAAGGGCAAAGCCTGGAATTTGGGAAAGGCAGAACACAGCTGTTCTGAATTACAGACAGGTTGTCAACTTTTGCAGATGAAGAGCCCAGCTCTAGAGAGCAGGCTCTCACTGGGGAGGCCAGAAGGAAGGAGGGCCAGCCGAGGAGTCTGGCCTGGGAGAACTTTTCTCTGGGGCAGAATGTATATCTACAATCTGAAAGGTCTTTGGCGCCTCACTTATTCCACATGCATTTGTACTGATCTTGTCAGAGGCCTTATTTTCCTCTGTGGTTCAAAAACTATATTTTTGTTTAAATAGTTGACTCTGGTTACCATGCTGGACACTGGGCTGATAACAGCAACAGTGATTAATTACCCCTGATGTCACAGCTTCAGACCGCTTCAAGCTTCCCATCATTTTGGTGACTGTACCCCTTGAAAGACAGAAAGCCTGGAAGGCTTACAGGGGATCAGTAGAAAGCGGCAAAAGTTAAGCAGGTCCACACAAGGTGATGAAAGACTGCGATGTCCATGTCACAGCCAGACTTCCACTCGAAACTTGGCAAAAGGAAATCTCCAACTCGCAGAGAAGACTCCACCCTATCCCTATTACATGACATCTCCCTGTAGTTCGGATGCCATTCCAAGGTTTGACAAATACTATCATGGGCTTCCCTAGTGGCTCAGATGGTAAAGAATCTGCCTGCAATGCGGGAGACCTGGGTTTGATCCCTGGGTTGGGAAGATGCCCTGGAGGAGGGCACGGCAACTCCAGTGTTCTTGCCTGGCGAATCACATGGACAGAGCAGCCTGGTGGGCTACAGTCCATGGGGTCACATGAAGAGTCAGACAGGACCGAGCGATTAAGCACAACATCATGTTGTTCAGTTGCTATAATGGATGCTCTCTTGATTCTATTACCCACCAAAGAGCTTATGAACTATCGGGCTGAAGGGAGAATCCTATTTAAAGCCTTGTGACATTTAAAAAGGGATAAGAAACATTTACAAAACTTATCCTTGTCTTACACCTTTTACTCTTTTTTAAAATTTTATTTCATTTTACTTATTTGATCACGCTGCACAGCAAGTGGGATCTTAGTTCCCTGAGGAGGAACTGAACCCATGCATTGGAAGCACAGAGTCTTAACCACTGGATCACCAGGGAAGTCCCACAATTTTTATTCTTTTGATCCCTACTCCTGTGTTTTTTTTTCCAGTTCCCTACATTGGATTTTTTATTCTCCTCCGTCTCAGCCACTGCCATTAATAATGGCAAAAATTCATTGAGTGTCTACTTAGCACAAGGTACTCTACAATCTCATTTTCCCATCATTTTTATAATGCAGAAACTGTGATATTTTTATTTACCCTAGTACCTGTTTCAAAGATGAGAAAACTAACATATAGAAAGTTAGAGGAACTTCCCCACCTCAAAGGCACAGTGGGTAGGAAGTGGAGCCAAGTTTTAAGCCAAAAGGATTTGTCGACTTAAAGGACGGTTTGGAAACCAACAGTATCAGTAACATCTAGAGGCTTGTTAAATACTCCGAATCTTGGGCTCTGCCCCGGAAACCGCTGGATCAGAACCTATAGATGAACAAGATCCCCAGGCAATTTGCAGGCACCTTAAGGTTCAGAAACCCAGCTATGATCAAGCAGGTACCCTTTAGTCATCCTGTTACAGTAACATACTTCTCTCCTTAAATTTATCTCTTCTATTCTTAACTTTGGAGAAGACGATGACAACCCACTCCAGTATTCTTGCCTAGAAAATCCCATGGACAGAGGAGCCTGGTGGGCTGCTGTCCATAGGGTCGCACAGAGTCGGACACAACTGAAGCGACTTAGCAGCAGCAGCAGCAGCATTCTTAACTTATCCCTCATATGTTTTTTAATTGTTATTCCTTAGATCACTGAGGACTACGATGAAGATCTATGGGAGCAACAGCAAGGTTTTTGAACAGGAAAAACAAGCAGAACCATAACAGATGGGAGAGGCAAATTGGGGCAATTATGGAGACCAACCCAGGTCAGCTAACTGACTGAATATCTCCACGTGATCATGGCTTTCTGGGTCCTAAGACCTGGAGTCAAGAGGAAAGAAGAAAACTTCCTCAGGCAACCTAGAAAAAAAATCACAGTTTAGGAGAGAGAGAGGACTTATTTGGAAGACTCAGAGACCTACTTAAAATCAGTCATCCCAGGTTTAGAGATAGTTTTAATCCATTTCTGCCTCTCCGTGCCACAAAGCGAGCCACACTGTAGAATAAAGATTCATTACTGCCTGTTATATTTGGCATCTTTGTTGTGTATTTTAAATGCTATCCCAGTTTGACCAAGTTTCTATTGATCAATAAAATGTCCTTTATAATCTTTAGACAAGATAAGGCTGTTTATATCATTGTAAATGTCTACGATCCCTACTTTGTATTTGGGTTGACAAAACCTGGAATCCACAAGGTCTAGAAAATGTAGCAAGCTTATCCTTCTGAGACATCCTAAAAGGAAAATGGGATTTCAATCAAGTTCTTGGCCCTGAGGCTGATCTGGCATTGCTTAGTCGACCTTCTGCTATATGTGTGTGTTACCTTTAGCATTCCAGTGATCACAGGCCTGTAACATGAACATGCCCCTTTTAAGACCTATAAACAGAAGTTGGTAACTTTTTGAGAAAAAGGGTTTTTCTCCATTAACATACAATAGCAGAAGTTGATCCATGTCAAGTTTTGCAAAAAACAGAAACAAAACAAAACAAAAACACTCCTATTTATCCTCTGAATTCTATTGCCAGGATCACCTTTCACTGTATAACAGAGACTCAAACTGTTATGGGCTAAGAAGGGAAGTGCAGCGATAAGCTTAGCTGAAGGCCAGGGGGGCACCAATATGTTTTATTAATTCTAAATTCAAAGAGTACAGTCACTTGGACTTGCAGTACAAGACGGAGGTGGGGTTGGGGAGGCTTCTGAGAATATATTTGTCAGGATACTGAGTACTGATAAGTTAAAGATTCAGTCCCTATCAATTTTAGAAGAGACATGGATTAGCTCTAAGCAGTTAAAATGAGTCTTAGAAGTCGACAGAGTCATTGTGCCTTATTCTGACTCCAACTTTGATATTTATCAGGGAAGCAAATGAAATAAGCATCTGGTGGATTTCATGAGACAAGTTTTCCTAGCCCAACCCTGATCCTAACCCCCATGACGACAATTCATCTCACAAGAGACTATCAAAATGTTCTGTATCAGGGCATCAATCCAATTAGTCCTTCCTTTTGCTCTCATGACATTCACTCATTTCCTAAATACCCCCTCAAAGGTCAGCCTCCTACCACTGGGGGCTTCCTTGTTGTGGACAGGCATAAATTCACATGTGATCATGTAGCTGAATATGCACTGTGTTTGGAAGCAGTGCAAAAAACATGTTTTACGCATACATTGTTTTCTCATATCCTTCTTCATACCAATATTGACTTCATATTACTTTAACAACCAGTAAAGAACAACCAAACATAACCATGTTACCTATTACACTTTAGAATGCAATAAATAAAGGTCCAGATGGATTTTGTAAATGAAAACATACATTCAATTTGGGTCTTTCCACACTATGGAAATGGGAAGGACAGGACACAAAAACAATGGCTACCTTTGGCATGGGGAACTGGCACGCTCCAGAGCAGTAATAGGCATCGAAGGACTTGGGGGAGATAATCCATTCGCTCCAGCCAATATCTGCGAAGTCCACTTTAAGGTATCGTCTGGCACAATTCCGGGGTTCAATCCATTGCTTTCTTCTTGCCTTCTTCAGGGTCTGTTCATCAAACTGGAGCGTCTGGCTCTTCTGTTGAGGTCCCTTCCTCTGTTTCTTTTTGTTCTTACTCTTGTCAGGGGGCTGAGTCTGAAGAGTCTTGTAAGGCTTCCTCTCCTCCCACACCCCATCCTCCTTGTACTGATATTCTGCCCCAGGAAGCTCATTGTTCTGCAGAGGCAGAAGGACCCCCGCAGAGCGCTTCCTCCTCCTCCGTTCAATAGAAAGGGCAGCCCTGCTGTGGCCGTCCAGTTTGGGCACAGCTCCAGTGGGGAAATTCCGGTGTCCTTGTAAGCTTGACACCACACTCTCCGGCTCAGAAATGGCAGCATCATTGGCATACACCAAGATATAAGGCTCAGGACTGGGTATCATCTTCTTTGGCAGCTGGTGTCCTTTGGTAGTAATGTTAAATCCTATGAGAAACTCGTCGTTTTCCTTGGCTTTCCTCAAAAGTTGGGTGATGTCTTTCGACAGCCAGGACACAAAGTCTCGATGAGGTTTCCCTCCATCTACCGAAAGATGACCCAGGAGTTGACTTTGGTTTCCACTGGATTTGAGGATCCATGCAGAGAGGTCGATATGAATGTGTTTCCTCTGGGCATGATGTGAGCATTCTTGGGACACAGGACAACTCAGGCTGATATTTATCAGCTCTCTGATATAGAAATACAGTGTGGCAGATAAAATGTTTTCTGACTTAGTTAGAGAAGTCAGGTTAAAAATATGTAGTTCCTTGTTTTCAAGGGTTCCTAGGAAGAAGAAAAAAAAAAAGGAAGTAAACAGGAGTTAAACAGGACTCTCTACTTCACATCATATACAAAGATTAACTCAAAATGAATGAATGACCTAAATATAAGCACTAAAATCATAAAATTCTTAGAAGAAAACATAGGAGTAAAATCTTCATGGCTTTGGATTTGACAGTGGGTTCTTACATATGACACTCAAAGTGCAAGTAAAAAAATAAGAGAAATAAAAAAGAGATAAATTGATAAAATAGATAAACTGGATAAAATTCATCAAAATCTCAATAATTATGTGCATCAAAAGATGTTATCAAGAAAGTTTGTACAACCCGCAGAATGGAAAACATATTTTCAAATCATATATAGTATATAATAAAACCTAGGATATAGGCTGGGCTTTCCTGATAGGTCAGCTGATAAAGAATCTGCCTGCAATGCAGGAGGACCCAGTTCAATTCCTGGGTTGGGAAGATCCCCTGGAGAAGGAATAGGCTACCCACTCCAGTATTCTTGGGCTTCCCTGGTGGCTCAGATGGTAAAGAATCTGCCTGTAATGAAGGAGATCTGAGTTCAGTCCCTGGGTTGGGAAGATCCCCTGGAGGAGGGCATGCAACCCACTCCTGTATTTTTGGCTGGAGGATCCTTATGGACAGAGATGCCCAGCAGGCTACAGTCCATGGGGCCGCAGAGTTGGACATGACTGAGTGACTAAGCACAGCATAGCACAGGATCCAGAATATAAAAATAACTCTTACAACTCAACAACAAATAGACAAACCAATAAAAAAATGATCAAAGGATTCAAACAGACATTTCTCCAAAGAAGACATACAAACAGCCAACAAGCAGAGGAAAAGATGCTCAATATCATTAGTCATCAGAAAAATGTAAATCAAAACCTCCATGAGGTACCATTTGACACACGTTTGACATTTATAATAATAAACAACAAAATAGCAAGTGTTAGGATGTGGGGAAATTGGAACACTTTTACATTGCTGGTTGGAATGTAAAATGGTTCAGCTGTTGTGGGGAACAGTTTGACAATTCCTCAAAAAGTTCAATATAGAAATGGCACATGACCCCACAATACTCCAGGTATAAACCCCAAAGAATTGAAAACAGGTATTCAAATAAGTACATGTACACACATGTTTATAACAGCACTACTCTCCACAATAGCCAAAAGGCAGAAACAACTCAATGCCCATCAATGGATTAATGGATAAATAAATGTGATATTATCTGCAAGGAGATCCAACCAGTCCATCCTAAAGGAAATCAGTCCTGAATGTTCATTGGAAGGACTGATGTTGAAGCTGAAACTCCAATACCTTGGCCACCTAATGTGAAGAGCTGACTCACTTGAAAAGCCCCTGATGCTGGGAAAGATTGAAGGCAGGAAGAGAAGGGGATGACAGAGGATGAGATGGTTGGATGGCATCACCGACTCAATGGGCATGAATTTGAGTAAATTCTGGGAGTTGGTGACGGACAGGGAGGCCTGGTGTGCTACAGTCCATGAGGTTGCAAAGAGTTGGACACGACTGAGCAACTGAGCTGAACTGAATTGTGATATAGTCATATAATGGAATACTATTCAGCCATAAAGAGGAATAAGGGGTTGATACATGATACAGTGTGGATGAACCTTGAAAATATGAATCTTGTGCTAAATGAAAGAAGTCAGACATAAAGATCTCATGTTGTATGATTCCATTTATGAGAAATATCCCCAAAAGGTAAATCCACTGAGACATAATGCAGACTGGTGTTTGCCAGGGCCTGAGGGGATGGAGTAATGTGGAGAAAGTGCTTAATGGGTAGGGGGTTTTTCTTTGGGATAATAGAAATATTTTAGAACTAGATAAACTTGGTGATTGCCTAACATTGTGAAACTACCAAATGTTCCTGAGCTGTTTACTTAATAATAGCTATTTTTAAATTATGTAATTTCCACTTCAGCTAAACAAAAGATAACAGGAGTAGTTTTACAAACTGGATAAAGATGAAAGCAAGGATCAGCCATATTTACTAATATTCTCTTTCCTTTACTGAAATGCAAATCATAAACTTAGTGGTATGAGAGCCGAGAGCTCTGACCTTTCTTAACGAGACTACCAAAAACTATTCCTATAAATTTGGTACAGAGTCATAATTGTGTCTTATCTGAAGCAGTGTCTAGCCTCCTGGTTACAAGCATCGATGGAAGTAAATTCACATTGATTCACATTCTGGCTCAGCCACTTATTAACCATGTAACTGGGAAAGTTAGTGTTCTCAGTCATAAAATGGAGTAATAGTCCTGTCATCAGAATTAAGGGCTTCCCAGGTGGCACGAGTGGTAAAGAACCTGCTTGCCAAAGCAGGAGACACAAGAGACGTAGGTTCAATCCCTGGGTTGGGAAGATACCCTGGAAGAGGGCATGGCAACTCACTCCAATATGTTTGCCTGGAGAATTCCTTGGACAGAGAAGTCTGGTGGGCTACAGTCCATAAGGTTGCAAGAGAGTCACATAGGACTGAATCGACTTGCCACGAACTCAACCAGAATTAAGTGAGATGTGTGTAAATCAATTCACAAAGGGTCCAGTAAGTGTTTCTTAAGTATAAATTATTATTACTATAAGTGCTGATATTAACCATAAATTGGGGATTATACTTTCTATCTGCCTTACAAAATTAAGGGTGCAGGATGAGGGTGGGTAAGCAAGACCATATAGCTCTATCTTCAGATAATGTATCTGAAAAAAACTGAGTCATGCATTGAAAGTGTCGTGAAGATAATGATGTTTGTGGAGCTTGTCTAAAGTTTATGGGATTAGGGGCTTCCCTGGTGGTCCAGTGGTTAAGAATCCACCTTGCAATGCAGGGGAGGTAGGTTCGATCCCTTGTCAGGGAACTAAGATCCCACATGCCATGGAGCAACTAAGCCTGCACTCTGTTAACTACTGAGCAGCCTGTGCTCTGGAGCCCTAGCGCCACAAGGAAAGATCCTACATGATACAATGAAGATCCTTCGAGCTCAACTAAGACCTGATACAGCCAAATACATACATAAATTTTAATAAAATGAAAAAACAAAGCTTATGACATCACATGAATTTAAGAGGGGAATTGCTTCTCTAGAGCTCGATGAAATTATTGAAACTAGGCAACTGTATGTTCAACTTTTCAAATGCAGAAATGAGGAGTAACAGAATGGGTGACTCATTAGCAGGGACAGAAGCTGGTTCCTGCTCTTGAGATCATCTCATGAGCTAATGGTAAGGCTGAAGTTACACTCAAGAATCCCTAGTCCCGAAATGGGGCATCAGAGCTTGAACCCTCTTCCACACACTTGTTTCATATGTAGATTTGTTCCGGAAACATACATGAAATTGTGAAATTGTCATTAATCAGAAACATATTTCAGTAAGAACAAAACATTTTAGCAAGATCGGAAACTTAAAATGAGTTCATTGAGTCCCCAAGTACAGGGGAAGTGCATTTGGGACACACATCTCACTCCTTTCTAACACAGTGTGAAGGAAAAAGGGAGAAACTTCCATTTGTGAAGGTTTGTATAATCCATGACACCAGGATACTATTTTATAGACTTTTAGAAAGCCATGGCATCAGCCTTGTTCAGACTCTAGCTCTGATTCATACTAGTTACCAGAGCATATGTTTTTACCCAAATGGAAGTTAAAATGGAAGGAAAAGAAGTCACTCTCTTCTAAGCATATGGCAATCGGATGGTTGCCAAAGGAACACACTGGAGTGAGGAAATGAACTCTGAGGTATGTGGGTGGTGGTGTCTCACTGGGGAAATGCAGTCCTGCCTCTTTCCCCTACTTTTGGCTTCAGAATATTTCCTTTTTACAAACACTTTGTGTCCTGCTGTTAACCAGTCTCCACCTTGGGTCTAACCTTTGATATCATCTCATGAGTGTCTCATAATCTACCAGGTACCTCTTCCGATGGCTTTAATTTTAATTCATTGCCTTCCTTTGAAGTCAAAGCCCTATGGCCCAGGCTCAGTTCTATCACGGTGGCTCAGTAGGTAAAGAATCCACCTGCCAAGGTGGGTGACAAGGGTTTGATCCCTGGGTTGGGAAGATCCCCTGGAGAAAAATGGCAACCCACTCTAGTATTCTGGCCTGGAAAACCCCATGGACAGAGGAACCTGGTGGGCTATAGTTCATGGGGTCACAAGAGCCTGACATGACTTTAGTGATTAATCCACCACCAGCACCACCATTGCCCAAGAGCTGTTCTCAGGCAAATTATCTAAACTCTTCAAGTCTTCGTTTACTTACCCGTAAAATGAGCCCAACAGTATCAGCAGAGTTGCTCTGAGAATTAATTCAGAGTGTAGGTAATGTATACAACACATAGGACAAAATTCAATGAATGTTAGCTAACTAGAATAGCAATGTCCAAGTAGGCACTTAAGTTTGAATTCAGATGTGCTATAAGGATAAAACACACACTTAGTTTTGAGGCCTTAGCACAAAAATGAGTATAAAATACCAAATGAATATTTTATATTGATTATGTGTTGAAAGCATACCATTTGGAAACACTGGGCTAAATATTGTGATTTTTGTGATTTAAACCAAGAAATATATATTTGGTCTTTGTCTCTGTTTCAGGGCCAGAATTCCTAAAACCTTTGGAATTGTCTAAGTGATGAAAGCCATAAAGTGTCCTTTCTATGTTAATGGGGTGATTTTGGAGGCCAAATAATCTGGGCTTCCCAGGTAACTCAGTGGTAAAGAATCTGCCTGCCAATGCAGGTGACAGGGATTCCATCCCTGGGTTGGGAAGATCCCCTGGAGAAGGAAATGGCCCCGCTTTGTTTTCTTGTCTGGGAAGTCTTATGAACAGAGGCCTGGTGGGCTGCAGTCCATGGGGTCTCAAAGAGCTGGATGCAACTGAGCACCCACAAAGAATGGGAGCTGGTTGCCCGGAAACTTAACCCTGTGATTAGGGGTTTGTCATTTTCAGTATCACCCCTAACCCCAGATGTCTGGGTGGGGAGAGGAGCTGGAAATTAAATTAGTCACCTATGGCCAATGATTTAATCAGCCATGACTACATAATGAGGCCTCCATACAAATTAAAAAAAAAACAAAAAACAAGGTTTGGAAGCTTCTGGGTTGGTGAACATGTGGAGACTGGGGAAAGTGATGCTCGTGGAATCTCCAAGCCTTTCCCCTACCTTGCCCTGAGCATCTTTTACCTGGCTGTTCCCAAGTTGTATCCTATACTAAAGTGGGAATCTAGTGAGTAACTGCATTTCCTGAGTTATGTGAACCACTCAAGCAAATTACTCAAACCCAAGGAGGAGGCTGTGGGAATTTCCAATGTGTAGCCCTAAGCACAGGTAAGTCATAAGCCCAGGAAACAGTCTGGGTCTGGGACTGGCGTCTGAAGTGGAGGACAGTTTTGGAGGACTGAGCCCTTTATCTATGGAATGTGGATGCTCTCTTTAGGTAGATAGTGTCAGAATTTGGTTGAATTCTCAGACACCCTGTTGGTGTTTGAGTATTCCTTGCTGGTGTGGGTGCAGAACATTTAAAATGTAATATAGTATTGAAATTAATCTCACCCTTTGCATTTCATATTTTTAATGAGGCTACTAAAAATTTTAAATTGCATACATGGCTCACATTTGTGGTTCAAAGTAACTTTCTCCTGGACAGTGGAATGACCATCATTTTTGTGGTCATGTGGTCCAAAAGGAAAGAAAAAAGGCATTTTTTTTTTCCAAACGCAGGGAAGAATTAGGAATTTGCTAAACATAAACATGCAAACCAAAATGTAAGTTGGGCAAGAGATTATTTTCTTGGAAAGCAACACACCTTCCTTTATTAAGGACATATTTCTGTGCTTAGTCGCTCAGTCTTGTCCCATTCTTTGCGACCCCATGGACTGCAGCCTGGCAGGCTCCTCTGTCCATGGGAATTTCCAGGCAAGAGCACTGGAGTGGGTTGCCATTTTCTTCTCCAGGGATCTCCCTGACCCAGAGATCAAACCGTCTCTCTGGCGTTGGCAGGTGGATTCTTTACCACGAAGGCACGCTGCTGCTCCTGCTAAGTCGCTTCAGTCGTGTCCGACTCTGTGCGACCCCATAGACGGCAGCCCACCAGACTCCACCGTCCCTGGGATTCTCCAGGCAAGAACACTGGAGTGGGTTGCTATTTTCCTTCTCCAATGCATGAATGTGAAAAGTGAAAGTGAAGTCACTCAGTCGTGTCTGACTCTTAGTGACCTCATGGACTGCAGCCTACTAGGCTCCTCCGTCCATGGGATTTTCCAGGCAAGAGTACTGGAGTGGGGTGACGTTGCCTTCTCCAGCTAAGGCACGGGGAAGCCCAAATCAACTATACTTCAGTGAAACAGAAAAAAAGAATGAGGGTAAAAGGGGTTGTTGGGGAGGCGATAAGAGGAGCACACTGTAGTCGTCAGTGGTTCGGGATATCTGGAAGCTTTTGCATAAGCAATATTTCCAATGTTTTAAATGGAGACTTATTAAAAAAAATCCCAAATTAACCTGGTTATTCGAAGTCCTTACAGACATCTCAACTGCCTAAATTCGGAAAAGGAATAGACAGGGACTTCCCTGGTGGTTCAATGGTTAAGAATTTGCCTTCCTTTAAAACAAAATAAAAAGAAGACTCTGCCTTTCAATGCAGGGGATGTGGGTTCGATCCCTGGTAGAGGGACTTTAGCACATGCTAAAGGGCAACTAAAGCTTCACACTGCTAGAGACCTCCTGTTTAATTACAGAAAGTCCGTGAGCCATAACGAAGACTCAGAACAGCCAGAAAAAAATTTTAAAATAATTAAAAAAATAATTTTTTTAATAATAAAATTTTTTTTTAAAAGAAAAGGAATGGCCAATTGACATTTAGCTCTTAACAACATTATATGACCCCCGGCATTCAAAGCCTTTGCCATTCCCACCCAGGTGAAGGAATACATTACCTCTGCCTGCCCTAGATTTCTCTCCTCCCCACCTTTTTTAAAACAATAAGTCTCCACCATTTCACAAACCATTCCTTGATTTCTTTAACCCATACTTTATTTTTGTCTTCCCTGAATTTAAAGCATTTCATTTTCATACAAGTCAATGCTCTCTTCCCCAAAATGAGTCAACAAATACTTCCCTGCAGGTTGAAATACATGCTAATAATATCTGTTCCATTACTCTCATGCCTTTTTTGATTTTATATTAATTTAGCTGTTCAAAAAAGTATCTTTTCCTATACTTAAGAGCAGGAGTTTTTCAAAAGCCTTCTCTCTCTTCACGGTGCAAAGCACAGGTTTGTCTGTGAAAAAGATATCTATGTTGGCATATCAATGAATGGAAAATGCTTTCCTGTTCACTTTTTCCATTCTTCTGAAATATTCTGATATTCACCTATTTGGAATCAATGAATCTGAAAATGGAGGCATACTTTCTGATTAATAAGAGCAAAATATAATAATAATATTATTAAAACCAATGGCAAGTGTTATCAGTTTACAGAACAATGGTTTATGTATTTTCAGGATGCCCTTTGTAGTCTTCAGGTACTAGGGAACATTAACTGTGTGCCACACAGTTCAATCATATCTACAATTGCATGCTTATTCTGGGTGCTCTAACTTTAACTAGTTTATTAAAATAAAAGAAAGTAGCTAGGAAAGTAACCTAGATGTTGGTCTTAAAGTTATTTCTTACACATTTGAGTTACAGAATATCTGCTCTGGAGGAAAGAAAAAAAAAACCCAAAACATTAACCAGTGACTTAAGAATTGTTTACAAATACTCGAGGGGCCATAGAGAGATCAGGGTTTTTCTTGTCAGTGTCAAAGATGAGAATTAGGTCTAAAGGTGATAGCTGAATGGAGGCAGAAATCCAGATCAAGGTAAATCATGACTGTCTAAGAGTGTAGCCTGATGGTGAGACCCTTCTATGGGGCCAGGAAGACAGGAGAGAGACGACCATAATTCAAGACTTACTGAAGGATCTCTTTATAGTAGGGAAGGTGTGAAAGGTGAATTAGATAACCTCTCAGATCTCCTGCAAGGAACTACAATAGGCTTTAATTTCAGCTCCTTCCAAGGTAATGTTTTTAGATGTCAAAATCTAACTACCAATAGGTGGTGCTGTTTTCTTACTGTTTGCTAAGCACTTGCATAAGCTTGGCTTTTCCTTGCTGAACATACTTTTCCCATGATCTGCTTAGGATGTGCCACTGGCATTATAATAGTCTGAATTTTCTAGAGTCATCATACCTGTGAATTGGAAAGGGGCTTAGAAGTCAGGTGAGTTTTGGAACAGCCATACTTTTTTTTTTTGTGCACCTGTTAGGACTTACCACTTCTCCCTGAAATGCCTTCATCCAGCCTAGTTCTCCGTAATGATCCAGATTCCATTTTTAAGGCAAAACAGAGGCAAGCTTTTTACAACCCACTCCTTTCATTTAGACCCTGTCCTATTACTATTTTCATCATACTGTTATTCCTTCCTAAGACCCTAAGTTCCTTAAAGACAAAGCTCTGTAGTAATTACATGAGGCTCTTCAGCCCCAAGCATGGGGCTTAACTCTTAAGTAGTGCTCAGTAAATACTTCTTATATGAATAAACAGTTTTAGCCCAACCTATTCATTGTAGAGGGCCTCCCCCGATGCTCAGCTGTAAAGAATCTGCCTGCAGTGCAGGAGATGCAGGAGACTCGGGTTCAATCCATGGATTGAGGATCTCCTGGAGGAGGGCGTAGCAACTCACTCCAGCATTCTTGCCTGGAGAATCTCATGGACAGAGGAGACTGGCCAGCTATAATCCATAGGGTCGCAGAGTCAGACACAACTGAAGCGACTTAGCATGCATGCATACACGTTCATTGTAGAAATGTGAAAATGAAGGGCCATAAAAGTCAGCCAGCCAGTGAGCATTGATTTTGGAAAGAAACCCAGGTCTTCTATTACCTATATAAAAATTTTATTGGGGGGGGGTCTGGTTATCAGATAAAGGCAGAACATCTATTTGTTTTCATCTTAAAAGAAAGCACCTGCTCCTCAAGAAACCCAGGACTCTGCAAAGAAACCAAGACCTGGGACCAGCCATACTATTGTGACAGTTCAGTTCCTCTCAGGGAGGAGTCGAGGAGGTGCCGGGGAGTGGGGAGTGGGAGGTCACCTTCGTGCTGGCCCACACAGAACGTTTTCAAAGGGAAATAGAACGTACAATGGAAAGCTTTCTATGTAAAGTCTGATTTTAAAACAAATAGACTAAATGAAATCTTGATGATTAGTTAAATCCCCAGGAAGCAGCAAAAACATTTTAGTCATACAGAAAATATGTAACTAAGAACAACTCTTTTTTTTTCCATCCTTTTCTCCAAACAAAGCACAGCTGCTAGGGGTGCCTAGGACAGGGCCATATATGCTCATAGTCACGGGCTGACTACTCTCTGCTGATTATGGCGCCAAGGCTACAGTTCCTCTATGCCACCTTCAGTTTCCCGGCATCAAGAGATGGAGAGATTCTAAATAGAACACGGTCAGAATGTTGTTTTTCTTGCAGAGTTCCAGGCAAATGACTGAGTTTTATGGGATCTCAAAACAACCATCCTCTATGTCCAAAGTAAAACATGGCCAAAGATGATATAATGTATGTTTTTCTAGAATAGCAAAATGTTCACTAATCAAGTTTATCTACTTTCAGCCTCCACCCAAGGGCATTCCTAGACTGTGAGCTCTCAGAGGGTAGACCCATGTCCAGATAAATCTTTGAACTCCTAGCACTTTGCGCGGTTTGGAGCAATGATATCCTGAAAAATAGTTTAAAATATTTAACAATGAATGAGCCACTGTGCAAACTTACCAGATTCTTGAGTGTTTCCTACTTCACACCAAAGTAAAAAAAAATTTAAGCTGCCAAAGCAAAAGGCCTTCTGGGGGATAAGTATCCTATGGAGTTTTCCCTTCATCAGGAGAAAAACATTACTAGAACAGTGTGTAAAGTAGAATGGCTTAGTCCCACATCTTCATGGTAAAATGTCTTAGAGGAAACTTAAACTGAAATTTATTTCAGTTATCTTTAAAGCATCTGTTGCCTGGCTGATAGCTTTTCTACTATCTTCTCTTACCTAGTCCCCTGAACACCTAATTCAGCTCAACTGAAATATTTCCCGAGTGCCTACTGTGTGGCCACCTATGCCAGGCCCTCAAAATACAAGCTTGAAATGAAATATGCTATTTGCCCTCCAGAAACTTGACCCCTGCCCCATCACCCATTTTCTAGCAAACTTATTAGGCCCCAGATTCTGCAGCTGGGAAAGAAGGGTTACACAGCTTTATTAACTTACTTTTGAACTCCTCCCCAGGGTAAAGCTGTCATAAAAACATTAATATACCATCCAAAGTGAAAGAAACTTACCCTTATATAAATTAATAAACCATTTGTCCAGGGAAAGACCCACTAAAACGGCCAGACGAGACCAGAACTAGAAGCCTAATCAATCCTGAATTTCAGACGCCGGTTATAAGATACTCAAAACTCCAGGGATGTTGAGTTTAGAGGAGTGTCTCAGACATGCGTCAGAATCACCTTACTGGCTTGTGAAAATCAAGGTTTCTGTGCCCACCCTCAGAGTGTGATTCAGATGGTTTGGGTGGGCTGGAGCATTTCTAACAAGTTTCCTGGGTGATGGTGATGCTGCTAACTCAGGGACCGTACTTTGAGAAAAACTAACTTCAAGAAATCACTATAAAAAGGTGCAACTCTGCTCCATGCAGTCACCAAGGTCAGAACAGAAACAGTAATTTCTTGAATGGAAATTTGGCATAGATTGTATTACAAGAGGACTACGACCTCTTCATGCTTACATTGCTATCCAGATATATCCTTTGTGCCACAAACAACTGCATGGTATTTACTGTGTTAGGTATGTTTGAGATTTTGTGGGGAGCGAGAGAAAGACAGTATCTCAAAGTATTAAGACTATCTCATTTACATGGGACTTCCAAATGCATTTTCGCGTTCAGTTTTTTCAACTACATTTCACCATCTTTCTGTGAGACTAGCACAGAAGGTATGACTTAACCCATTTGATACATGATGAAATTAGGCCTGGAAATATTAGATGACTTTATTAATTAGCAATGCAGCCAAGATTACCATTTAGATCTCTTAATGCTCTTAATCCTAGATTCTCTAGGAATCTCTTCTCTTCTTGAAAACCATTTATCTTAACCATACCTAAGTGCAGCAATTATACTCCATTCAGTCTTTAGATTAATTCCATGCATTAAATTAAAATTTTCTTGGCCAAAAAAGCAAATAAGATCATGTTGGGCCTCAGTAGTTTTAACTTTAAATCAGAGGACTGGGCAGAGAATCTCTCATTACTAAAGCTATTGGATACAATTATTTTATAAAAGGAACATTTAATATTTACTCACTATAATATTTAAAGTCATATTTAATATTTACTCCCTCAGTAAAGTAAGAACATACTGAAGTCAGAAATATAGTAGGATCAGTTTGACCAAACACTTTATTCATAATGCCCAAGCAAAACCAAGGCATTGCATTACTGTGGTTCTACTGCCAAGAAACAATAGATCGTAAAGAAAGGTAGATCACTGAAGGATTCAATAAAACACCATGGTCAATTGGCTTTACGACTTACATGTGGATGTTTTAGACAAATAAAGAGACATCCATGCCTTTAATAATATCATCCCTGAAAATGTGTGTTACCAAGAGTGCTTTAGGTACCAATATTGTAGGACACAACCACTACTAACATATTACTAGACTAGTGGCTTTATGGATTTCTAAGTATATTCCATAGGTGAGGGCTCTTCGGTCACAATGCCATGGTTTACTATGGTCCAAAGTAGATATTACCTTGGTAAATTTGTGTCACTTGATTAATACTATGTCACTGTTTCCATTACACTGTTTCCATTACTCTATTTTCATGGGTTAGAAACATAATCATAAAAATTCACTCTGAATTTAAACTTGGCATAGGAAAGTTCAAATAGAAACTATTTACGAAGCCAAACTTCTTTCCATCATACCACTGAAATAAAGTTATCAAGATACTAACTACTGTGCTGTGCTAAATCGCTTCAACCGTGCCCGAGACTTTGTGTGACCCCATGGACTATAGCCTGACATGCTCCTGTGGCCATGGGATTCTCCAGACAAGAGACCCATTGGAGTGGGTTGCCAAGCCTTTCTTCAGGGGATCTTCCAGATCCTAGGATTGAGCCTGCAGCTCTCATGTCTCCTGTTTGGCAGGTGGTTCTTTACCACTAGCGCCATCTAGAAAGTCTAGGATATACAAATTTAATGGATTTAATACAAATTTAATGGGAAAACCATCAAAATTTTAGGAGAAAAGTTTTGATGTTGGGGCAGAAAAATCCTGACTAGCATATACAAAATTGCTCAATAATTTTCATTAGGCTTTTTGATAGGTATGAGTTTTGTTATATCTAATAAATATAACAAGCAATTGGATTATATAAGGGCTTTGACAGATATCTATAACCAAGGGATTGATGATAATAAAACATTAACAAAGTGATGAGTATGATCTCTAGTGAATTTTTCCACAAATAAAGGCTTTCTTTTACAAGAATAATACCAGATTGATGTAAAATAATAAATACTAATCCTATAGAAGAAAATAATGAAGGAGGATTAATAAAAACAGACAAAATAAAATTTAATGACAGAGGCTCTAAAATTACATTCAGAGAAATTTAAAATATGAAATCAGGAAGATGGTCCAGTTGGCCCTTGGTATTCTCAGAAACTGGTTGCAGGACCCCCTGCAGATACCAAAATCCATAGATGTTTAAGTCCCTAAAATTAAATGGCATTGCATCTGCATATAATCTACATACATGCTCCTGTATACTTTAAATAATCTCTAGAATATTTATTATTCAGCAAAATCAAGTTCTGCTTTTGGGAAATTTCTGAAATTTTCCCCTGTGAATATTTTTAATCTGTAGCTGGATCCCTGGTACCCAGCGATATGGAGGGCTAACTGTACAATGCCAACTGGATTCAAGTCCAAAAACTAATAGTGTAAGGAAATATCCTGAGTAAACAAATGAGAAATGAGATGGTGTTCAGTCATAATATTCACTTGAATTTTGCGTATCTTCTTTCTTGAGAAATTAGGAAGAATCTGAACCAATGTTTCCCCAGATAGATGTCTCAGAACCACAATTCTCTAAAGTGCTCTCATGAGGAGAAAGTGATCCACTCTTAAGAGGGTTCATGAGCATTTAAAGGCCCTGAAAGGTCCCAAAGTAAACTGATAACTCTTCCCAAACTTACTTGATACTGGAATGCAATTTTATGTAACATCTTTTAACTTTTAAATACCCTCTTTTACAAAATCTTCTCCTAGAAAATCAGATAAGATGATTAGAAACTTTGAGATGAGCTCAGTATGTTTGAAAACTTGTCTGGCAAATATATCATGATGTCCATTTCTTCTTCCATTTAAATAAAGGGTTGGGCTTGCTTTCTTTATAGCCTCTTCCAAACATGAAATTGTGTAATTCCAAAACGTTTAAGATCAGGTCTGACATTCACGTCTTTAGCTAACTTTTAGAAAAACCTGAACTGGGTCAATCAAATGCTTATAAACTTCCACCGCTTAGATAAAATGTCTGTAACCCTTTTAATATATTCTCAATTATGTATATAGTTTTAATGTAAAAATATTCCCTGAGTGAATTATCTACTTAGGGGACTTTTTCCATTGACCCTCATGTTCTCCTGGTCTCTCTGAGTGTGTCTAACCATACTAAAGAGATAAATTTAAATTATTTTTAATGTAACATTCTTTTTCTTTTCCATTAGCATAGATAATCTAGAATTCATGGCATTATGGATTTTTAAATGTCAGAGATTGTAAAGCTGTCTTGATTGTTACAGTAAAAACTTCATTAAGGGCTATCATGTATTCAAAGTGGAGTGTAATTCAAAGCAGCTGCACTTCCAGTTCTCCCTCTCCAGATGTATTATTGTCCTCTGAATAAAAACATCAGATACTCTAAGTATTCTTTAATTTCTAGGTGCCAGAAATTTCTAGGTAACTCTGTTTTAATAATGTTGTAATAGCCCCTTGCCATCAAACCCACCAAAAATGATGCTTCCCCCTCAGCCCATGCATTTTACAAAACTGGCTCCTATTAGAATGATTGTTAAGCCCTTCACTACATCCTTTCTAAAGCCTTATATTTTAGCCTTGCACTTCAGAAACATGTCACATTATAATTCTTCATTTTAAAAGATTTTTGGTTACAGTAGGAAAGACTCTCCTCTTTCTCATTGAAGGAAAATATTCATTTCGGGGTCTGACTTTTCTCAACTTTCTTTTCTTTCTGTCTATAAAGTCTGTGTCATTTTTCTTTAAAGGTGACATAAATCCACTGAAATGCAATCTTTTGTAGTTATATGTCATAAATTAAAATAATGATAGTTTCCTAATAAGAACATCTGTGCGTTAATCGCTTTCCCTAAAGAGGTTAAATTTATGATTAAGAAAAATAAGATTAAGTGACTATGGAAATGATGAGAAACTAATGAACACAAAGTATGTATCTTCAAGGATCAGGCCAGGAGAAAACCTCATGCAAAATATTCTTCTTTCACTACATAGAAGCCAAGGACAACTTAAACTAGGATGAAAATAAAAGCTGATTTCATGTCCCTCTTGTCTTCCTTCGAGATGGTGTGTTTTTCTAAAGCCGAACTTCTCTGTCATCAATAATTTTGCAAATTACCTTTTACAAAGGGAAAGATAAAACCTATCTTTATATAAACACTTACACACCACAAAAAGATGTATGAGTGCTCCAAACTTACGGTTTTGGCACACCAACTGCATAGCACTGAGGGAGGAGAAAAGGGTTAGCAGAAAGTGTATTTAGGATCAATGCCACCCACCATCAAGTAATGGTTTAAGTAGAAGGTAATCAGAGGGAGACCACAGCAGCTAAATTTCAACCAAAGATATTCTAGGTTTAGAACAATAAATAATTTTAATCAGGTATGTTCCAAGGAGCAAAGAGGGCTCGAAGGCTATAGCTCAGCCTGAATAAGCACGAGGAAAGTCTGCCGAATCAGCAGCCACTCCATAGACAACAGCACACACCTGACCTTCCATTAAAATCTGTAACATCGTTGGTCCAGAGAAGCCCATATGTTTGTGAAACCTCAACACTGTGGACTGGAAAACATATCTGATTTATTAAAGCAGACAGCATCTTTCACCTACATCAGAACACGTGTCACAAGATGAAGGGTGTTAGGGAAATGCTGATATGGATAAAGAAGAGAGACACACGAAAGCCTTAGCCCCTTCCTGGAGTTCTGCCTTATTAAAGCCAGAACTGCTTTTAATAAGGTCTTTTTAGTGTGTTAGTAACTAAACACTCTTGGAAGGAGTCCAACACGAGCCACCTCTCCAGGAGTCTCCAGTGTAGTAACAGGACACTTCAGCTTCCACAAAAACTGGTGTCTACATTTGATGAATAAGTCATTAAGACAGTCTCTAGGATGCTAAAGGAATTACTTTTCTTATCAGGGAGCACAGCCTTGTATACATCCTTTAAGCTGCAATTCATCATTTCAAGGGAACTTCTGGCCTCCGTATCAGAGTTTATCATTTGATGGTCTAAGACTACAGAGAGGCTGATAAGGGACACTCTGAAATTATAATGCATAGAGTGAGCTGAAGCCAAAGAGTAAACGGGGCCTGAGATATTCAAATCCTTATCCATCTCTCACTCATGGTTCCCTCAGTCTAAAACAAACATACAAAACACTACACAATAGGTGTGAATGAAACAAA
Source organism: Cervus elaphus (assembly GCF_910594005.1). Classification (NCBI taxonomy): domain Eukaryota; kingdom Metazoa; phylum Chordata; class Mammalia; order Artiodactyla; family Cervidae; genus Cervus; species Cervus elaphus. The sequence continues at coordinate 20,721,053 of NC_057820.1, forward strand.
CTCACATGCCACCTCCAAACCTTGTGATTCATACTAAAAATCTGTGATTCCAAAAATACTATTCATCTCTTGGGTGCCTTGGGGACTCCCTAGGAATATTACTAAGAAAATGCATATAGAGGTGAGAATGATTAGATTATCTTCACCATTGCCACCTGCCTTGCCCGCCCAACTTCTCTGGTTTCTTCCACACTGTTTTTTCATGGAGCTCTGCCCCTGGAGTTGCACTAAACAGGCCAGTCACTGGTGTGGTCAGCTGTCAGGACAGCCTTCTCAAGTGCTTCTCAAGTCTGCTCACACGACCAAGAGCAGGTTTCTCTTTCCTTAGCAGAGGCCACCTCCTTACAGATCATGCTCGTGGTTTTCAGAAGAAAGCGAAATCTGATTCAGCTCAGGCTCCAGCTAAAGACTTCTGCATTAGAAAGCATAATTCACATTTATTGTAAATGTCATCAAGCCTAGGTGCTCTAGAGTGTATTTACAGTGTCAGCCTAGGGCTTTCTCCCTAATGGATGCTTTCCTGGTGTTCCACTTTTCCAGGAGTCCTACATATCAAAGCTTTGGGAGATGTCTTTCTAGTGATTCTGACAGAATTGATAGAGCATGAGGCATGGCCTCCTAACTTGAAGATTCTTGGCTATTTTTCAACGGTTCACTGAGGACAGGCTTTGCAGTTACATTTCCCTTAATCGTAAATGCAGTGAACAAAAAAGCCGGGTGCATCCTCAAAGCACATAAACCGAGTTAGCGTCCAGGAGACTTTCCCTCAAGCTGTTAGCACAGGGGAGGCAGGCTGTTAGCATAAGTTATTCGCTTCACCACAGGGGCCAGGAGAAACCTTGTTAAGCCATGAATTTCAGTCCACAGTGATCTGTGTGTTGAAAAATGGGATGAGCAAATTTTCATCGGCAGATTCTAAGAGGTGTTTACATCCACCGGCTGCTCCCCTCCGTCCCAGCTCCTCCCAGGGTGGGTGGTACATCCTTGTTTGCCCAGATGGGTTTTAAATAATCGAAACACTCGAGCACCTGGTTTAGTCTGCGCTGTTTGCCACCAAGGGACTATCAAGTAGAAAGTGTCAAATATAAACACAGAGGACGCCAGTTAAGAGGAGGTGGAAGGTCTGGAGAAGCGACTGTCTAAAGGGCTAAGGGGAAGGCGTCTAGTTCAAGTGTGATTTTTCTCTCTGGTGCCCTGGGGTTGGCAGAAAATAACATCTGCCTCTAGGCCAACAAGGCTATAGCCCTGTCCAAGGGAAGTTCCGCTGACCGACTTAAGAAACATCGGCATAGGTTGCCCCAGGCGAGCTCCAGACACCCAGGGCAAGAGGACCCGGCTGGATAGGGTGGGGGGCAGCCCCTTTCCCGGTTTCCTGCATTTCCTTCTTCCAGCCGAGCTGGTTCAGGTCTCGGCGCCCTTCTCTCCCACTTCTCCCTCTCCGTTCGGACTCTAGATTGGGCTGATTCTTAGGTCACGGGTAGAATGCGGGATGGGACGGCACCGGGGGGCTGCGGGGAGCGTGAGCCGCAGGGCGAGGGAGGGTCTCTAGGTGACGCGGGGGGCAGACGAGGAAGCCGTGGGGGGGTGTCCCGGGAGATCCCCGGGACAAGATCGATGAAAGGGGGCGCCCCGGGCACTCACCTGCGGCTCCGGCTCGAAAGCTGCGGACCGTGTTGCCCTCGCGCAGCAGCTGGGGGCGCAAAGGCGACGAGCCCCGCTCCGAGGCCCCCGGCGTCCGCGCCGCCTCCGCTCGGCCGCCGCTGTACCTGTCGTAGAGCCTCAGCATGTGCTCCGACAGCTGGTCGAGGGGCTGCAGCGGGGATTCGGGGCCGCCACCTGCCGCGCGGTCGCCCGGCACAGCCACGCGGAGCTCCGGGAAGGGCTGCCTGAGTCTCTGTCCCTGCGCCAGGCTCACACACAAGCAGCCCAGCCACAGACGGAGCAGCCCGCGCGCCCCGGCCATCGCGAGGTCCGCTCCGCTGCTGCGTCCTGGGAGGAGGCGGGGAGGTCCCTCCGAGGCGCGGACCGGGTGCCTCCGAGGTCCCTCCAGCGGCGGAGCCGAGGGTGGAAACTCCCAACTAGCTGGGGCGAGGGCGCCCGGAGCCCGGACGCTGCCCGAGCAGGACCACGATGGGCCCCACTCTTGGCGCCGGCCGATCGCGGGCCGGCAGGTGGGCTCTTCCCCGGCGGCCGCGCGGACCTCACCCGCGCAGGGCGCTGCCGGCGCCGGCTCCCCTCGGACTCCCAGCCAGAGCTGAAGTCGCGGCGTGTGTAGCTGGCGTGTTTTCTGATGTCTGTACCCTCCCTCCCCGCTTTATTCTCGGGAACACCCGGCCGAAGCGGGCGCGCGGGGCACCGGGACTTAGCGCTGCGTCGGGCGCGCAGCCGGAGCGGGGTGAGCCGAGCGCGGACCGGAGGGCGCTCGCTCGCCTTTTGCAAGGATTGGAGCAGCCGCGGTGCGGCCGGTCCGAGTTTTGAGTGTTTGCGTGTGTGTGTGTGTGTGTACGTGTGCGCGTGTGCGTGTATGTGTGTGTGTGTGTGGTGTGCAACAGAAGGAGGGGGGAAGAGGGGGAAAGAGAGAGAGGGAGAGAGAGACCGACTCGGTTCCCTGGCTGATCTGTACCGTCCGCAGCCAACCTCGCTCTCTCCCTCGCCCTGGAAGGCAGCAGGGACAGGGCTCTACCCCGGAGAGAAGGGAAGGGGGAAGTAACCAGTTAGCCAGCAGGGGGAGGGAGGGAAGAGGAAGGAGAGGTGGGGGTGGTAGAGGGGAGGAAGGGGGGGAAGGAGAAGGTCCAGGAAGAAAGAAAGGGTAGGAGGCACGGGGTATTATTATGATTATTATTTAATCTCTTCAGGAACATTGGCTATGTCCCTGCCAGCAAGAAGGGAGAGGAAAAGTAAACTTTTTCCTGGATTCTTTCTCCTTTGATTCCAATCAAAATCAAGACGTGAACAGTGAACACCAACCTCGTTCCTTTCCTGGGCCTCTGGGGGTCAGGTGGCAGACCACGAACCTGCCCCTGTGCCGGGTTGCCAGCTCCCCCAGTCTCCCCGAGAGCTTACCCGTCAAAGCTCCTTCTCTTCTGCATGTTCCCTTTGCGTCTCCTCCACTCTCCACCCAGTCCCCCGGTTCCCAGGAAGTAACTATGCGCCAAGTCGACTCAATCCCGTCTTAAAACAAATAAGCAAGCACCCTGCAAACACCCACCCACCCCCACAGTCCCCCTCAAGAGGATTCTCTGCAGGGTGGTGGGTGGTGGTGAAACAAGGATTTCTGGGAGAGGCTGAAATCCAGAGCGGACTTTCACAGTTGCTAATCACACCTTAGGTACTCACTGTTATTTTGATATCAAGTGTGCTATCTTGAAACAACTTTCACAATAAAGCCCATTTTACAGATGAGGAAACTGAAGCAAAGACTCTCCTAGATGGCAGAGCTGAGCTCCCAACTCAGGGAATCTGAGTCCTGAGCTCACACACCCATAATCATCACTCTATCAGTAATGAAGCTAGCATTTAAAGTGAAGCTTCAGTGTGACAATTCATGTAAATATTCTTAGCAGAGGCTTCCCAGGTGGTGCTAGTGGAAAAGAATCTGGCTGCCAATGCAGGAGACATAAACGACTTGGGTCTGATCCCTGGAATCTGGAAGATCCTCTGGAAGAGGGGACCGCAACCCACTCCAGTATTCTTGTCTGGAGAATACCATGGAGAATCCCATGGAGCCTGGCAGGTTACAGTCCGTGGGCTTGCAGAGAATCGCACTTGATTGAAGCGATTTAACAGGCTGGCACATTTTTAGCACAGTGCCCCGCCTGGTGCAGTAAAGACTTCAGTAAATGTCAGTTGCAACTTATCTGTTCCCTCGATGGGAGCAGAGTGGAGTTTATGAAAAAGAATATAGGCTGTGGGATCACAGTGGGCTTCCAAATCTCCATTTCTTCTTTGAAGGTGAATAAGGACACGTCCCTTTCAGAGTTTTGCTTGGATGACAGTAGAAGACAGGGTTAAAGTGACTGGCACCCTGGCTAGCTTTCAGTGGAGACTCAATCTCTTTTTATCCCAAATTCATCCCAAATGCAGACGACATTCTCCCCATTCAGTCACTTCTCAACCCACTGCGGTTTGGATTTTGCCCTTGGCCACCCCCGGAACTGTTCTGCAGATAATAACACATACTTTAGGGGTGGTTGTGAGGATTAAGTGAGATCATGTGTGTGATCTTTGCCTGGCATCAAGAACATAATAGCTTTTGTGATTAATAATGAAGACCCAATTGCAAAATTCAATAGGCCCTGGAAATTCTCTCCCTTTTGGGTTTTTCCCTGTGAATCTTTGGTTCTTTCCCTCTGCTTTTTGCTCTCTCTCAGTTCTGTGAGCTGTCTCCTCTTTCTTGGCCTGCCTTCAGTGTTTCTCACACCTTTATAACCCATCCAGGGAGGATACCTAATGAAGAAAAAAATCTTCTGCTTTGGTGATCTCCTCTGAGCTTTGAGTACATAGTACTGGGTCTCTCCCAGCCGCAGTCTGCATTGCTGAAATTTCGCCTTCCAGCCTTTTGAAATCATCCCCAAGACTTCCCTTCTTTTAGCTCTGGTGCACTTCCCTGGTGGCTCAGATGGTAAGGAGTCTGCATAGATCCATTGCTACTTCTGCTGCTTTATACTTGACACAATTCTTCATTCCTAGAAGCTGTGCTATGACTTCTAGGGTTGACCACATGTCTTCAATGCCTATCCTTACTTCTTGCTAGATATACTTTCTCTTCTTCATGCTTCCATTTTCTTATTAGAGTCATAAGTATAAACTAATAGTTCCTGTCAACAGGATTGTTGTAAAAAAGAAAAAAATCATGTGACAGTCCACGTCAAGAGTCAGTACAGTGCCTGAAAGTGAAGAAGGTGAAGTTGCTCAGTCGTGTTCGACTCTTTGTGACCCCATGGACTGCAGCCTACCAGGCTCCTCCATCCATGGGATTTTCCAGGCAAGAATACTGGAGTGGGTTGCAATTTCTTGCCTGCATTGTAGGCAGACGATTTACCGTCTGAGCCACCAGGAAAGTGCAGTGCCTGGCACAAAGCAAATGTTTTAGAAGAGTCGGCTATGAGCTAAGAGAATTGTTTGTGTGTTTTTGTTTAACACAGAGGCCAGGCCATACCTATCTTTATATTTTAGTGACCAGCCATTACACTCAGAGTAAATGAGATGACGAGATGTTAAGCAGGTAGAATGATCCCTAGCTGGACTCTCACCTGTAATTGCAAGAGTTCATAAAAGAAAAACTGTGAATGGAATCTAGCAAGCTGAAGAACATTTGTAGCAGCCAGATTCGGAACCAAAAGTGGCACATTTGCAACTAAACAACTCCCCAGAAGATGGAGCAAGGGATGAAACAGATGAAGTCAGCAGCATCATGTTCATCAATGACAAAGAAACGACACATGTCAGACACTCTGAGTGACTACCTGGGGAACCGAATTCAAAGCAAACTGAGGGACTTCCCTGGTGGTCTAGTGGTTAAGACTCCAAGCTTCCAATGCAGGGGGCACAGGTTCAATCCCTGGTCAGGGAGCTAGATCCCACATGCTTTGTGAAGTGGCCAAACAAACAAACAAACAAACACATAATAAATAAATACAATCCATTTATTTTAAAAAATCAAATTGAATTGGGAGTAGTAGTTCCCTCATCACAATACCATGAAATGCCATCTTATCCCTGGTGGTTCAGATGGTAAAGAATCTGCCTGCAATGCGGGATACCTGGGTTCGATCCCTGGGTTGAAAAGATCCCCTGGAGGAGGACATGGCAATCCCTTTCAGTATTCTTGCCTGCAGAATCCCATGGACAGAGGAGCCTGGCAGTGTCCATGGGGTCGCAAAGAGTCGGACACTGCTGAGTGGCACAGCACAGCATCAGAATACCTTCAGATGCCATCTTATGATACTTTCAGACTATAGGCCAATGTTTCTTTTATCAAAGTTCACAGATCTGGATGGACGAAGTTATCACAGAGTACTGGCATCTTTAGATGCCTTCTCCCAAAATGAGACAAATAATAGCATTCATGATTCTGGCTGAGCTTCTGGCTTATTTGATGCGTGAAAGGTTTGCAGCTATGCAAACAAGGAATTTCTGAAGTGAATACAGTGGTGGTACATGGTTGGGTTTCTTATTGGGTGTGGTTGATTAAAATTTATCTTAAATTTTAATAATAGGAATTTCCTATTTTTATCTTAGAGAGTAAATGTTATAGTCAACCACTGAATCAGAGAGAGGACACTTATCGGTCTCTTTTCCTAAATACAAGGAGAGTAAGAGAGACATTTCTATAATTTAAAATAACAGCAAATACAAATTTGGAATTTTAGTGGCTTCTGTTGAGTTGAATTCTACTTTTGACCACAAGATCCTGTCTGTGTGTAAGTGTGTGTATATATGTGTGTATGTATATATATATATATATATATATATATGAGTGAGGGAATGAGTGAGTGATCCCAACCCAAGGATCAAACACAGGTTTCCCACATTGCAGGCAGATTCTTTACTGTCTGAGCCAGCAGGGAAGCCTATATATATGCATGTATACATGTCCTCTTATTAGTCCTCTTAAGCAATATGTACATTTATTTTCTTAAAATGTCCCATTGGTACTTATCATTGAATGCTTACAGAAGGCTGCAGTAGTAGTTGTGGGGGAAATATGTAAGAAGAATGTGTCTTATGCTTGGAGCATTTTAACATTCTAGTAAGTGAATCAAAGAAACCCACATGAGACAATCAACAAATAATGGGAGAATCAACAAATAATAGACTTAAGTCACAATTTGCTGTGTCAGTCAACAGGAGGAAATCAATGGGAAATGGAGTAGCCAGAGAAGATTTCCTGGAAAAGAAGAAGCTTTACTTAGCCTTGAAAAATGAGTAGGACCTTAGACAAGTCAAACATAAAGGACTTGCAATTTAGAAAATATCTGTTAACAGTAAGTTGCAAAAAGTAAGAATGAGTTTGCCATGTTAGTAAGGCTGTGTCTGTTGGGACAAAGGTTGATCTGATTTGAAGAGAGTGTGTATGCTGGAAAGTACAGGAAATAGAAATGGATTGTGGTCTAGAATGAGTTTATGGAGGACCTTGAATGCCAAATCAAGGAGAAAGTAGGGAACTGTAGAATGCTTTTGAGAAGAGCAAGCCAATGGTCTAACACTCTAATGGTCCAAACTCTCTAAAATGGTCTGGAAAGTTTTAATAACTAATCAATTTCCTGCCTCTGGAAGCAGGTAAACAACTTGGAGAAATTTAGAACTAACTCACATGCTGAAAGGTTGATTAAAAATATTTAAAGCCTGATTAATTGCAAACTTTCTTGGCTGCAAGGAAACAGATTTATGGGTTTGATTCACAGTGGCTTAAACATAGGAGTTTATTTTTCCTCCTGTTGCAAGAAGTCTGCAGTTAAGGAGCTGTTGGTATTTGTTCAGTGACTTGACAATGTCATTACTAAAGTTTTTAAGACTTATCTTTTCTCTCTTTCTTGCTTTCTCAGGGTCACCACATGGCTTCTGCAACTCCAGCCATCGAGCCCTTGCTCAAAGAAGAAAGAAGGAGGAAAGGAAAGCACCAATCATGTTTTTCTGTTTCATCAAGAGAGTCAAAATCTCTCTCAGAGTCCTGACTGTTATCTATTAAATCTCATTGGTCTAAACCGTTTTTCAAGGCCATCCTTGCCTGTAAGCATTCAAGATTATCTGAATGAGTGAAAGTGAAGTCACTCAGTTGTGTCTGACTCTTTGTGACTTCAGGGACTGTAGCCCACCAGGCTCCTCTCTCCGTGGGATTTCCCAGTATTTTCCAAGAATACTGGAGTGGGTTGCCATTTTCTTCTCCAGGGGATCTTCCCAACCCAGGGATGGAACCCGGGTCTCCCACACTGCAGGCAGACTCTCTACCGTCTGAGCCACCAGGGAAGCCCATATCTGAATGAGGGGGACTGGAAAATTAAGTATCTTGTCTGGCCTGGGAACATTGTCACTTTAAAGTGGATCTGAACTCAGTTATCAAGGAAGAAGGGACAATGGAAAATGTAAAGCAACTGACAAGGAATGTTATAAGGACCCTCCCATGGTTGAGAGTCTATGAATCTTCAATCCATTTATTATTTTCTCCTCTTTCTGTAAACTTGTTTAGTTTTTATACACTCTAAAAACAAAAACAAACATCAAAACTCTTTTCCTTATCTATTTCACAAACTATCATCCTATTCCTTTCTTTGATTCCTGAACTTATTTAAAAAGTAGTCTATACCTAACATCTCACTTTTCCATTACCTATAATCACATCACTTCATTTTATTTCTTACCATCTGGAATAGAATCTTTGTACTCTACTGAAACTGTCCTTGTATTAGGCACTAAACTTCTATCAGCAATCCAATCGCCGCCATCCCTACCTCCCCACCCCCCAACCCCCTGCCCCTTAAAGCTTCATTCTCATTTATCTTTAAGGGTTTGACACTATTTACCACCCTCTCCTGGAAACTCTCTTCCTTTTTTATCTTATCTATTCTGGTTTCTTCCTATCTCTTTGATTACACATATCTTTGTTTCATTCATTCAACAGATGCTTAGTGTCCGTTGTGTTCCTGAAGCTTCACTTGGTATTGATAATACAGAGATGAAATGAAATGGTCCCTATCCTCTGGAAACCTAGTCTGCCGGGGAGACAGGAATATTATCACTTAAGCAATCTTAAAATAATTTTGAATGGCTGAATAGAGCAGCAAGTGCTACACAGAGGAGACAATACTTCAATTGGGATTTGAAGGTTAAATAGGTGGTTTTCCAGGACAATTAAACATAGGATTTTCCAGGCAGAGGAAGTAATAAGAACACAGAGGTAGGAGAAGCCTTTCTTCTGGGATCCTCTTACAACTTCATACCCATCTCTTTCTCCAATTATTTCTTCAGTTAACTCACTTTCTGTATGTACTTTTATTTACTTACCAGAAAGTCCCCAGAATGACTTTCCTACCCTAAACTCCCCTATAGAATTTAAGACTCCATCTTTCATAAGTTTTGTTGACATCGTAAATTCTGTGCCTCTGTAATGAAACTGAATCCCCAACCCCCCTTCTTATTCTTGATTTCCACAGTCTCCCATGAATGGCATCCTTATCCCTCTAGTCATCTAGGTCCCAAGTCTTAGAATCACATTTGCCTCTCTCTCTTTCTTTCTGACCACCATATCTAATCATTGCTAAGTCACATGAAGTATCTTTTTGATATCTCTGCCATCCAGTCTTTTTATTTTTATTGCCATCTCTTTCATTTAGTTGCTAATTTATTCTGATCTAGAAGAGTCATAGTCTCCCAACTGTATTTGATTTCCTCCTCTCTCCAAGTGTATTTGATTTCTATTGCTGCATAAGAAATACAAACTCAGAGGCTGAACAACACCCATTTATTATGTTACAGTTCTGTAGGTCAGATCCAGGTGGGCTCATCTGGGTTTCTGCTCAGGGTCTCAGATTGAAGGTACTGAATGTGTGGTGTTCTTATCTGAAAGTTCTGAGTAAGAATCTTCTTCCAAGCTCATTCATGTGTTGACAGAATCTAGTTCCTTACAGTTGTAGGACTGGAATCTAATCTTCTTGTTGGCTATTACCAGGTTTTGCTATCAGCTCCCAGAAGCCATCTGCCATTTTACCATGTGGTCCTCTCCATCTTCAAACCAGTAAAGGAGAACTTCCTGGATGTTAAGTACCTTCTAATCTCCCCAGAAAGAGTCCTTATCCTTTTAAAGGACTTGCTGAGGTCAGGCCCACCAGAGATAACCTCCCTTTCGTAAACTCAATTTTGCCGTATAGCATAAGTGAATCACCAAAGGGATATCCCATCATATCCATAGCTTTCTCTTATACTGACAATGGAAATTATACAAATGACTGGGAATCAATTTAAAACCCTGCTTATGATCGTAACCATCTAAACACTGCTACTAGATTTATCCTCCTACAACTTAGTTTGGTAACAATATTGCGTGCGTGTGTATGCTTAGCCCTATTCGACTCTTTGTGATCCCATAGACTGTAGCCCACTAGGCTCCTCTCTTCCTGGGATTTCCCAGGCAAGAATACTGGAGTGGGTTGCCATTTCCTTCTAAGGGGATCTTCCCAACCCAGGGATTGAACCCACACGTCTCCTGCATCTGTTGCATTGACAGGAAGATTTTTTACCACTAATCTACCTGGGAAGTCGGTCAGTAACAGTATAAACTTTCTCAAAAATCTGTAAGTAGTTGCCCATTATGAACTGAATACAAACAAAACAAAATAAATCCTCCGTTTGGTACTCATAAGATTTCCACAATTTGTCCTCTACCTAATTTTCTGGTGTGTGTCTGTTCTCTCCCACACAGCCCCTGTGCTCCAGCCATAATAGATGATTCTTTTCCAGTTTTTGCACTTGCAGCCTTCATTTGCCTGGTTTGTGCTCCCCAGGACCCATCTGAAGATTCTACCTTTTCTGTGCAGTGATTCCTAATGAGTCCAATGGCTCGTAAGCTCTTAATCCTTTAAATCTTCATAGCATTTAGTACCTCTCATAACACTTAAGAGAGTCTGTCATATGCTGCTTTTGTTTACTTTTATAAAGGAATAGCTGCTTCTCTAATAAAAACCAGCTCCCTCAGGGTTGGCAGCAATGGGAGAATATCCACCTGGGGAAGAAGTGGCTGGACCTCTCTTCTGACTCGTCATTCCCAGAGATTTTCCATCTGCCCCATCGTTCTCTGACTGATTCCTATTTTTACTCCTGTGCTGCACTAAGGGATTCTGATACACCCTTCTGTCACGTTCTGGCTAAGTTTGAACACACAACTAATTTAATTTTGATTTTTGACACACAACTGAAGCAAGCCTGGAACTTGCAGACAATAATTGACTAAAAGTTCATGGAAATAAACACACAGGGATACAACTCCATATCGGACTTACACCACATTTTGATTTTCTGTTTTGAGGATCTTTTTCTTCCTGGCTACTGTCCTACCGTCATTTTAGCTAACAATTGTTTAACTGAAGCCATGAAATTAAAAGACCCTGCTCCTTGAAAGAAAAGCTATGAAAAACCTAGACAGTGTATTAAAAGGAAGAGACATCAATTTGCCAATGAAGTTCCATATAGTCAAAGCTAAGGTTTTCCAGTAGTCGTGTATGAATGTGGGAGTTGGGCCATAAAGATGGATGAGTGATAAAGAATTGATGCTTTAGAATTATGGTGCTGGAGAAGATTCTTGAGAGTCCCTTGGACAGCAAGGAGATAAATCCTAAAGAAAATCAACCTTGCACATTCATTGGAAAGACCAATGCTGAAGCCAAAGTTCCAGGACTTTGGCCACCTGATGCAAAGAGCCAGCTCAATGAAAAAGACTCTGATGCTGGGAAAGACTGAAGGCAAAAGGAGAAGGGGGCAGCAGAGGATGAGGTGCTTAGATAGCATCACCAACTCAATGGACATGAATTTGAACAAACTTCAGGAGATAGTGAAGGACAGGGAAGCCTGGCATGCTTCAGTCCATGGGGTTGCAAAGAGTCGGATACAACTTAGTGACTGGACAACAGCAACATTTAACTGAACATCCACCATGTATCAGAAATCCCTCTAAGTGCTGGAGATGCAGTGGGAATAAAGCGATTGCTTGCTTTTTTTCTTTTTTTAATTTAGGGTCAAGGTAGCAGGACCCAGATAGACAGAGGTAGGTGCTTCCTCATTTGTTCATAAATATTTATTGAGCATAATTATGGGCTGTTCTAAAAGTTGGGGATGTAGCCATACAAAATACCTTTGAAATCCTATCCTCATGGAGTTTATATTTCAAGAGAAATGGACAATAAAATCAAAGATTTAAGAATTTCATAGAAGCACCATGAAGATAATAAAACAATGCAATAAGTCCCAGAATAGTGTGTCTATGTGGAAGGGGGTGCTGGGGGTGTTGGGGTGTTCCAGAATGGTAAGGTGGTCAGGAGACATCTCTCTGAGGACCCAGCACTTGAACTGAAGACTGAGTGATGGGAAATTTATTCATAATGATTGAAGGCAAATCTGCTGAGGGCATTCCAGAGACTGAGGATCTAACACTTTCTTAATGATCTACATTGAGACTATTCAGTCACTCAGAGGATTTCTCCCAAAGGCTCAGTCCTATTTTCTGTCCTAACTAAGAAAATCAGATAAGAATCTAGGCATAGACTTAGGGTTGGAGAGAGCTGGAAGTGTCATTACATTGATCTGATATCTTGTTAGATACAAAGGCCTTGAAGGCAGGGAGAGTTGTTCATCATTCACCCCCACTGCCTTCCTCTAATTTCCTTACATTTCATTACATGCTTAGTATAATATGCTTAATATAGTATTTGTGGAACAGAATCCAATTGAATAGTGATAAGCTGAAGGGGTGTTACCCCAGATTTCTTCAACTAAATGCATTTGTTTTCTTGTCTAACTATATAGAATAGAAAATGTTTACCTTCCTGCAATACAAAATAATTTGATTTTAGCTTTTGCTTATTTCCTTTTTTCCCCTGAATTCATTTCAACTGCTTTTCAACTAAGACAGCCCTTAAAATTTGAATGATATGAAAATTAAACATGACTAAACCAATATAATAAGGAAAATGAATTAGTTAGATCCTTGAGGGCAGAAACAGTATTTTATATATTTTCACATCACCTGTCATCAAAGGACCCAAGCAAAACCAAAATTAGCATCTTGGGGTATAACTTCTCAAATTTTCCTTTTTCTATGTCTAGGGCATAGAATATATCTCTGTGTTAATTGTATCTTTAGAATCACACAGTATTTTGACTTTTTTCTGCTTAATAAAAAATTAGAGAAATTATACTCTGAGGGAATTGCATCCTTTTTTAATGCTTAACTATGTTGATTCTGCTTCGTAAGGAACATATCAGAACAACATGCTCACTAAAGTTCTATAACTAATTGACATGCCTGGTCATATTTCTCCTTGTATTTTCAATTTCGCCTATACTGATAATTTCAACTGATAATGATGCTTTGAGAATATGCCCTTACATCTCCCCCTCCCCCAAGAAAAAGGAAATAATTTTCTTTATTTTTTTTAATTAAAAATTTTTTTGTATTTTTTTCTTTCTTTATTTTGTTCTTTTTAAGAATTTTGCTTGTAACGATGGATATTCTCCCCTTGGTAGAAGGCTTAGTGTCATGCTTGAATGATAGCATGAGAAACTTTGCAAGCCCATCTTGACACCCTCCTTCCCCTGGTTGTTCATTTAGTCTTTTGTGGTTTGGTAGTTGGAGTGTTTCCTCAGGTGCCTGGCCCCTTGTTTTCCACCTGTTGTCTATGGGATTTGTTTGTGGAGCTCTACCCACCATCCTGATCAGTTTCTTCCTGAAGGCAGTTCAGGTGGCATCCTTCTACCGTAATTTGTGTTTCAATACTTACAGTCTCTTAAAGGCCTTTTTACTTCATATATCTGTCTCTTGGACTTAGCTGTTTTTGTACATGGCAGTTTGCTAGTTTTATTCTTTGGGGAAAAGCTGTTACATTAAAATAAATGAACAATCTCTTTCTTCTTAGAATTCATCTCTTGGTTCTCACTCACCCTTTTGGAGACTGGTTCTTAAACTGAGTTTCTAAAGGCACAATACTTAAAGTGTTTTAGGCCCTGGAAGTGGTTCCATATGCAATTCAGTGAACATTTCCATTCATATTTTCATAGCACTCTCCCAGGGAATTATGCCTCTAAGCCCCCAACAGTGAGGATTAGCTGGCAATGCAGAAATACAAGTAGCTGTCTCATTCCTCTTCAGCCTTCAGGCTCACCACCGCCCCCCTCTCTCTCTGCCTTTCCCCACTCCCTTATTATTTTATTTTATTTGTTTATGTCTGCACTGGGTCTTCATTGCTGCATGTGGGCTTTCTCTAGTTGTGGAGAACAGGCTTTTCATTACCGTGGCTTCTCTTTTCATGGAGCATGGGCTCTTGAGCATGGTCTCAGTAGTTGTGGGGCATGGGCTTAGTTGCCTTGCAGTATGTGGGATCTTCTTGGACCAGAGATCAAACTCATGTTCTTTGCATTGGCAAGTATGTTCTTAACACCTGGATCATGAGGGAAATCCTCTCACTTTCTTAACTTTACCTCCTTTTGTCCCTCCTCTTTCCCACTGGCCCTACCTGCATATGCAGTCCATGAGATGGCTGGCAATAGGACTATAGATTAAAGAGGTTTCTGACCCTCCAGTCCCTGGAGGGAGGTGATCTCATTTTTCACTTCAGCAACCATTGGCATGGCTGCAACCATCTGCCTTTTCACTCTGCACATAAATTTCTAGGTGTAACTGCTCAGATGACCCATGTAAAAACCTTAACAGGATCAATTAAAGTTGCTTAGGTATGGTGTGGTGATGGTGGTTTAGTCACTAAGTTGTGTCCAACTCTTGCGACTCCATGGACTGTAGCATGCCAGGTTCCACTGCCCATGGGAATTCCCAGGCAAGAATACTGGAGTGGGTTGCCATTCCCTTCTCCAAGGGATCTTCCCAACCCAGGGATCGAACCTGTGTCTCCTACATCGCAGGCAGATTCTTTACCGCTGAGCCACCAGGGAAGCTCCTTAGTTATGGTGAAGAATCCTTTAAAAATAGAGACAGATAGAGGGTGTAGATGTGATAAATATCACCACTGGAAATTAATTTTATTCTCTACTTTCACTTCAGGATTTCCAGGTGTTTTTCTGTCGTTTCTTCCTTGAGGGAAGTCATTTCAAACTGCCCCTGGATATCTGCCCACAGAAAAGCAAACAGCTTTCTTTGACCACGAGTGATTACCACCAACAACTCCTCCGCCCTGCTTTTCAATTTTTGAACTCTGGGGTAAATTCTTACCTTATAAAATGAAGATCTAGATAACTCTGGCAAGGAGCCAGCCTCTGCAAACCCGTCTTTTACTAGGTAATGAAGAGTGATTGCACAAACACTGTATAAATACTTCAGGTATCCACGTCCTCAATCCTGGTAACTATTGCTGAGCTGTAAACACAGTGGGAGTGTCTGGCTAGCGCTGGGCAAGCTGAGTAGGATTTGGCTGAACCGGAATTAACATTGAATGGAAACTGACAGATCCTGAGCTCAGCAAGACCAAAGCCTGTTTTTTTTTTTTTTTTCCATTTTGATTATCCTCCATCTATACTAAGTACACAACACATTTTTTAATTGAAACCCATGTTTTGAAGGAAGGGTAAATAATTAAAAAGGGATTCATGATGATCTTTGTAGCTAGTTCAGCAAATATTTTTGAATTCTGAGGAGTTGACAAAGAATGCCCTCAGGCAATCTGCTGCTGTTCTTCTTTATATTGCAGTATAGGCTTCCTTGGTGGCTCAGATGGTGAAGAATCTATCTGCAATGCAGGAGACCTGGTTTTGATCCCTGGGTTGGGAAGATCCCTTGGAGAAAGGAAATGGCTACCCACTCCAGTATTCTTGCCTGGTGAATTCCAAGGGCAGTGGGATCTGGCAGGCTATAATCCATGGGGTCACAAAGAGTGAGACACGGCTGAGTGACTAACACACACGCACATATTGGAGTATAGCCAATTAACAATGCTGTGATATTTTCAAGTGAACAAAAAAGGCACTCGACCATACGTATATACGTATCTTTGTATATGTGTGTGTGCATGCTAAGTCGTTTTAGTTGTGTCCGACTCTTTTCGACCTATGGATGTGGTCCACTGGGCTCCTCTGTCCCTGGGATTCTCTAGGCAAGAACACTTTAGTGGATTGCCATACCCTCTGCCAAGGGGATCTTCCCAACCTAGGGATTGAGCCTGTCTCCTGCATCTCCTGCATAGCAAGGCAGTTTCTTTACCATTGAGTCACTAGGGAAGCCCCAAACATTATCCATTTTCTCCCAAACTCCCCTCCTATCCAAGCTGCTGTGGCAACTTTTCTTGCTTTAGAACTCTGGTGCAAATTTCCTCCTACTGTGAAACCCAACCCAAACCAAGAAGTGAATCCTCTCCAGATCAGCACAGTTTAGGTTTTTTTTTTTTCCCATAAAGTCTTTCTGGAAGACTCCAGGCCATTATTATATCTAATATATAAACATATGAGAAGCTAACTGTCCATATAAAATGAGCATTTGTGTACATTTGCATCTCTATTTAGAATGCAGTTCCTGAGGACAAGAATCATGGGCGAGGGCTTTGCCTCCATACCCTTTAGAAAAGCAGTTGAAATAACAACATGAATGCCTGCTCAATCACTCAGTCATGTCCAACTCTTTGAGACCCCATAGACTGTAGCCTGCCAGGCTCCTCTGTCCTTGGGATTTCCAAGGAAAGAATTTTGGTTGCCATTTCCTTCTCCAGGGGATCTTCCCAACCCAGGGATCGAACCTGGGTTTCCTGCATTAGGGGCAGATTCTTTACCTCTGAGCCACCAAGGAAGCCCCTAACACTGAGGCACAAATAGTGATATACTAATTCTGCCACCTAAGACGGCATGAAGCTGAAAAAGAGAAGCTTTCTGTTTTTCAACTTGGGATAGTCTATTATCTCTCAAGCCTCAACAGGGCTGTATATAGAGGAAGTTCAGGTTGATAGCAGAAAAAAATTTCCTTTTTAGAGAAAAGCAGTACTACTTCTTGTCCAGTGATAAAAAAAGATGGGGAGAAAAACCTCACCCCCCGCCATGTTTTTCTCTGTGTATTCAGCACTTGTACATAATGTAACTACCTTCTCCAATACTTTTAAATGATGCATATCATAAAAGATGTGTCAATGATCATACAGTAAAGCTCAGCCCCTAGTCCCTATTAAACTTAAAGTTTCACTTTCTTTTTGAATCGTGGGTAACAGACCATTCAAAATCACTTTAGGAAATCAGATATAAGTTTCAACAAGGGGTGATGGCAGGCTACAGTCCACGGAGGCGCAAGAGTCGGACACAACTTATCGATTAAACAGCAACAAAGGGCAGTGGACAACCAAGTATTTTTCTAGTG
This sequence comes from Cervus elaphus, assembly GCF_910594005.1. Classification (NCBI taxonomy): domain Eukaryota; kingdom Metazoa; phylum Chordata; class Mammalia; order Artiodactyla; family Cervidae; genus Cervus; species Cervus elaphus. Next base: position 20,738,103 of record NC_057820.1, read on the forward strand.
GTTTCAAACTCTTCCATTTCCCCCCATTTAGGTAGAAGGAGGTCTTAAATGCTGCTGATCTTGGAAGTTCTGTGGGAAACGTCTGTCCTGCTAGTTGAAAGAGATCCCATCTGGTGGCAGTGTTTGGATTGTATTCCCAGCCCATGTCAAGAAAGAATTCACTCACTAACAATATTTGGGCATAAAGAATGGAGCGGTAAAATATTTTCAGGGATCCTGCGGCCTAATACAACCAGATGGGTCCTGATGTCAGAAAGTTCTTGCCACAAAGATAATTCTTTTGTTTCCATTTCTGTGGTTAAGCCAAAGCACAGCCTCGAGGTACACTGGCTGATGTAGTAGGATAAGAGCTTTCTCTCTGGAGATAGTCTCCAGGGTGGCAGGGGCGAATGGTCCCCTGGGCTGTACACCGTGTGAGTGATGAGAAGGGGACAAACTTCCTTTTTTTGCTTTTCAAACTTTTAATTTTGTATTGAGATATAGCTGATTAATGAACAATGTTGTGATAGTTAACAGTGAACAGTGAAAGAACAGCGAAAGGACTCAGCCATACATATACGCGTCTGCATTCTCCCCCAAGCCCCCTCCCATCCAAGTTGCCATGCAACATTGAGCAGAGTTCCATGTGCTATACAGTAGGTCCTTTTTGCTTATTCATTTAAAATATAGCAGAGTGTACATGTTGATCCCAACCACCCTAACTATCCCTTCCCCCTCATCCTTTCCTCCGGCAACCATAAGCTTGTTCAAGTCTGTGAGTCTATTTCTATTTTGTAAGAAAGTTCATTTGTATCATCTTTTTAGATTCCACATATAAGGGATGTCATATGATATTTCTTCTCTAGCTGACTTACTTCACTCAGTATGAAACTCTCTAGGTCCATCCATGTTATTGCAAGTGACATTATTTCGTTTTTCATGACTGAGTAGTATTCCATTGTATATATGTACCACATACTCTTTATTCCTCTGCTGATGGACATTTAGGCTGCTTCCACTTAGGTTGCTATTGTAAACAGTGTTGCAATGATCACTGGGGTGCATGTATCCTTTTGGATCATGTTTTTCTCTGGACATATGCCCAGGAGTGGGATTGCAGGGTCATATGTTAGCTCTATTTTGAGTTTTTTTAAGGAAACTCCATACTGTTCTTCATAGTGGCTGTAGCGATTTACATTCCCACCAACAGTGTAGGATGGTGGAGAAGGGAACAAACTCTCCATCAGCGGTTCAAAGAGCTCTTTTCCTTGGTTCTTGAAATCCAGCCAGGCTTCAAGAGCTCCCTAATAAAAGGTAGATATCCTTGGGAAGGCTAACACCTTAAGCATTATCAACTGGTATCAGTTAACACCTTGAGGGAAACTTAGGAGAGTTGCCAGAAATTGGTAGAAAAAGAAAGGGGAAATAGAAACAGTCCCTGGGATCAAGTATCAACCCTTTGGTCCAGGATGGGCCCCACTTAATCTCCAGAACAAGTGCATTTCTGTCTTGTATCAGTGGCCTTGGGCAAGTCATTCAGCTAAGCTAGTTTCTGGTTTTTCTGTTATTAGGGGAGAGTAATGATTCTTTATCTCATGAAGGGTGTTGGGAGAATTTATGGTCTATAAAACATTTGAGATATTCAGTGTGAGGCAGGTCATAAGTACAAAGTATTATTAGTGGCTTTATTACAGGACTGTAAACATGATCTACGTAGCATCATAATGGTAAGATTTTGTGGAAGTACTTATCTCTAGCTCAATAGAGAGGTGGACCTGTTTGGATCTCCCTGCCAGGCCGTGGTAGAAGTCCTACAAACCACTGATGAATAAAGATGAAGTCCTGATAGGAAGGGGATGTTGTTGACTTTTACTACCTAACACAGGTGTTTTATAGTATTTCTTATCAGAGAGTGATATCCGAATGCGTAGCTAAGCACCATTCAAAGCAGTTTGGATAGATTTTTTTTTTTTTAATCCCATGAAAAAGCAGAAGTTTCTCTTTTCCATGACTACAGTTGATTCTTATCCTCCTGCTCGTCCACTGTGGCCACCTTTGTCTTTGTGCCAGCTGAGAAGAATTGCTTCCTGATGTCCCCTATCTCTGTCCACACAGAAACAGGACAAGAAAAACCACGGCTCTGACTTATACGGGCTTCATTTCCATCTTCCCATAAACTCAGTACATCCAATCATTTTGCCACTAGTGGCTGATACTCTGTGTCAGCCCCATGACTCTGAGGACAGTTAGAGCCTTATTTTTGTTAAAAGCATCTGGTTCATAGTAGCTGTTTAATAAACAGTTGTCGAATGCATGAATAAATGACTTAAAGCTCAATACACTTGTCCTCATTCTTTCTCATAATCTGTGTTGTTGAGTTCCTTCAGGCAGCGTTTTAATTCATCGTCATATATTTGCCAGAGTAGGCAAACCCATAGAGGGACAAAACAGACTGGTAGTTGCCAGAAGTTGAGGAGAGTGACTGTTTAATGGATATGAGATTCTGTTTGGGGTGATGCAAAAATTCTGCAAGTAGCTAGTGGTGATGATTACACATCGGTGTGTAACTTTATAATGGTTTACAAGGTAAATTTTGTGTTATGTGTACTTTATCATACACCCACACAAGTTAGTGCAGTGCTAAGTTAATGTAGTCTGATTTGTGATTAGCTAGATAACTTGTGCCAATAATAATTGGAAAGATCTTACAAATCTGTGTAACACTAATATTTCTTTTCATCCTGTGATTTGCTGCAGGGATGATAAACTTTAAGGTAGTGTGACCAACCTGTCTTGATTTGTCCAAGTCTGTCCTGGCATAGGATGGAGAAGTCCATGTCCCATTTATTCTATCCTGGGCAAACAAAAACATTTGGTCACTGGATTAGTCAGGTTCTTCTGCTCTCAAGACTTGCAACTGAGGACTTTCCTGCTGGTCCAGTGGCTAAGACTCCATGTTCCCAGTGCAAGGGGTCCATGTTCAATCCCTGATCAGGGAACTAGATCCCACATGCCACAACTAAAGATAGCACATGCCACAATTAAAGATCCCACATGCTGCAACTAAAAGGACCCACATGCCAAAACTAAGACCCAGCACAGCCAAATAAATACATTTCTCTATAGGACCTTCAACTAATTGGATGAGGCCCACCCCACTCTGGAAAATAATCTTAAATTCAACTGATTGTAAGTGTTGATCACATCCACAAATATCTTCGCAGCCATATCTAGACTTGTCTTTGATGAAACAGGCACCATAGCCTAGCCAAATGGACACATAAAATTAGTCATTGCACTCATATTACTTTAAATGCCTCCTGAAAAATCTGATGTCTACTATACTACAGTGTTGAGGAAACAATGGAATATTTCAAACCAATTGGTTTTAAAATATTTCAAAAGCAATAATCCTACATGCATGGCAACAAAGGAGGCACAGACATAAAGAACAGACTTTTGGACTCAGTGGGAGACGGCCAGGGTGGGATAATTTGAGAGAATAGCACTGAAACATGTACATTACTATATGTAAAATAGATGACCAGTGCAAGTTCGATGCATGAAGCAGGACACCCAAAACTGGTGCTCTGAGACAACCCAGAGGGATGGGGGTGGGTAGGGAGTGGGGTTCAAGATGTGGGGGGACACATGTGTACCTGTGGCCAATTCATGTTGATGTATGGCAAAAACCATCACAATATTGTAAAGTAATTATCCTCCAATTAAAATAAATAAATAAATAAAGAAGTCTAGGAAAAAATATGGCTATTGACTGTATGGGATAGGCTACCCACTCCAGTATTCTTGGGCTTCCCTGATGGCTCAGATGGTAAAGAATCCACCTACAATGTGGGAGACCTGAGTTAGATCCCTGGGTTAAAAAGATCCCCTGGAAGAGGGTGTGGCAACCCACTCCAGTATTCTTGCCTGGAGAATCCCTATGAACAGAGGAGCCTGGCAGGCTACAGTCCATGGGGTTGCAGAGAGTCGACTGAGCAACTAATAGGACACAAAACATGAAGATGAGCTTTTTAAAAATAATAAAATTGGCATAGAATTGTAAAGAATATTTCAGGGTGCTGAAATAGTTTCATTTTCATTTAAAGAATTTCCAATTTATCTGAAATAGTATCTAGAAGCACAGAGCAGATGGAAGAGGATAGTACATTATGTTATGGTGCATGTCATCCCAAGGAAATAACTGTTCTTCAAATATAGATCCTGCGGTGACGGACAGAGAGGCAGGGGGAGGATGTGTTAGGAGTACATTGGCTGGAGTCAAAGAGTTGAAATCAGATCTTGGTTTCTCTACTAATGACTTTTAGGGGACTTGAGAAAATTTTTCATAAGATTGTTGGAAAGAGTACACAAATACTATGTTCCTATGTCAGTGTTTGACTCTGTTGATGGTCAGTATATGGCAGCAATAGAAAGGGTAATACAGTGCTTATGGTTTTTCCAGTAGTCATGTATGGATGTGAGAGTTGGACTATGAAGAAAGCTGAGCACTGAAGAATTGATGCTTTTGAACTGTGGTTTTGGAGAAGACTCTTGAGAGTCCCTTGGACTGCAAGGAGAACCAAGCAGTCCATCCTAAAGGAGATCAGTCCTGAATATTCATTGGAAGGACCAATGCTGAATCTGAAACTCCAGTACTTTGTCCACCTGATGTGAAGAATTGACTCATTGGAAAAGACCCTGATGCTGGGAAAGATTGAAGGCGGGAGGAGAAGGGGGCGACAGAGGATGAGATGGTTGGATGGCATCACCAACTCAACGGACATGAGTTTGGGTAAACTCCGGGAGTTGGTGATGGACAGGGAGGCCTGGCATGCTGCAGTTCATGGAGTTGCAAAAAGTCGGACACGACTGAGTGACTGAATTGAACTGAACTGAACTGAAGCCGTTAACAGTCACTGAGCACTTTCAGAAGCTAAGAGCTGTGCTGGTTGTTTCCCAGGGATTCTTTGTTTAATCCTCATAATCACCTGATTCTGCACTGATCATTATCATCCCCATTTTACCAGTGAGGTAATCAGGCTTGGAGGGGTTCCAATTTGCCAACGCCAAACACATAGTAAATGGTGGAACTAGGATTTGAACCCAGCCACTCAGTTTCAGGACCTATGTTCCTAAACCTTCTGGCACATTGACTATTTGAAAAAAAATTAAAGTCCCTACATGAGGCTAAGTTTGAATAATTTTTATAGCCAGTTATTTCCTAGTCAGTATTTCTGGATGTCCTCAGGTAAATTATTTAAGCTCTCTAAAATTTTAGTTCTCTATTAAATAGGAGTAATAATAATTACAGTCAGTCTTCATTATTTGCAGATTCTGTCATTGCAAGTTCACCTACTCGCTAATATTTATTTGTATTATCAAAATCAGAATTTGGCACTTTCGCAGGCACTCATGAACATACGCAGGGTGGTGAAAAAGGTGAATTGCTCACTATGCACATGCCCAGCTGAAGCTGAACAAGGCAACATGCCACCATCTTATCTCAGCTCTCATACTAGAAAGATGTCCTTTTCACAGTCTAACTGATGCCATGTTTTTCACATTTTTGTTCTTTTTGTTGGTGATTTTGCCTCCAGTATGGCCCCAAGCATAGTGTTCAAGTGTGTCTAGTGTTCTTTAGCATAAGGCTGTGATGTGCTTTATGGGAAAAATCCGTGAATTATATAAACTTCACTCAGGCAGGAGTTACGGCTAATTGCTAGCCATGAGTTCAGTGTTAATAAATCGACAATATATATTAGGTAAGGTGTCTTTAAACAGAAACACACATAAAAAGAAGCTATGTATTGATTGGTTGATGAAAATATTATGACCAGAGACTCCCAGGAATATATCCCACTATTTCTCCAGGAACAATGGCTCCATAACCATTAACACAGTGTTTGTAGTGACTTTATAGAAGTCGCTACTGTGAATAACAAGAATTAACTCTATTTCTCAAGGGTGTTGTATGGATTGGCTACGATAATGTGGGCTTTCCAGGTGGTGCTAGAGGTAAAGAACCTGCCTGACAATGTAGGCAGACTAAGGGACATGGGTTTGATACCTGGGTTGGGAAGATCCCCTGGAGAACCCACTCTAGTATTCTTGCCTGGAGAATCCCCATGGACAGAGGAGCCTGGTGGGCTACAGTCCATGAGGTTGCAAAGAGTCAGATATGACTGAAGTGACTGAGCGCAATAAAGGAATGTAATGTGCTTGGCACAAAGTAGAAACTCAGTAAATTATAGCTAGATTTTTTTTTTCCCTTTCAAAATCCTATATCACTTCATTTTAGATTACTTAATGAAAATTTTGCAGTGTTTGTCCAATGCATCATTTCTTTTTTTAATTAAAAAAATTTTTTTTCCAATGCATCATTTCTAAAAATTACCTTTAAAAATACATATTATAACCTACATCTCAAAGAAACAAGGGAAAACATTTTTGGAATGTTACAGTTGGAGGCAAAAACTGTTGCCTGTTAGACCTACTGTGAATCTTCATGTGTGGATACAAGGGGATTATGAAATAACTGTTTCAAAAGAGAAATTCTTATTGCCTCAATTTTCTCAGTTATAAATATTAAACATTGATTGAAAAATCAGGAAGCTTCTATAAATGCTCATACAATTGAACAGAATCCTTGGTGGGAGTTTTTTTTTTTTTTTTTTTACTAAGGTCATTAAGTTCTTTTCAGTAGAATAAAAAAGAATGAAACACATAGAAATATCTGTAAGACCTCACGAATATTGTAAACATATTGAATAAATGTTACTATTTTAAAACATTTTTATCTTTGTCAGATAATATGGGAATATTAATTTTGCTCAACTGTTTTTGAGACTTTAAAATTCCTTAATTCCTCTCAAAGAGGAAAATTTCTTTACATCCTATGAACCTCTGCTCAAAAGAAAATGTATTTTTCTCCTGAAAGGAAAACTTCTAAGTTTTAAATTTATAAGACTGGTTTCAAAATATAACATTTAAATGTCAATACAATGGTTTTAGTTTTCTGATCCCTAGTCAATTCTTCCTGGTGGGAATGTCATCCACAGTGGGTACATGTGGCAAATACTTGTTCAACCCTTGAGAGAGTTCAGATTTTACTTTTTTCATGAAGACTCTCCACAGCCAAAGTGAGCTTTACAGTCTACCCTGAAAGCACTCCTAATACTGTGTGGTCTTGTGTTTCACCACTGTTGTTGAGGCTCTACGTCATGTCAGACTCTTCTGCGGCCCATGGACTGTAGCCCACCAGGCTCCTCTGTCCATGGAATTCTCCAGCCAAAAGTTCCTGAAGAGTTCTCCAGTCAGGGTTGCCATTTCCTTCTCCAGAGAATCTTTTCCGACTCAGGGATCAAACTTGCGTCTTCTGCATTGGCAGGTGGATTCTTCACCACTGAGTTACCTGGGAAGCCCAGTTTCACCATTAGTACCGTATAATTCCTTCTCTGGCATCCCCTAGTGTAGTGAACTGTGCCTAGCACAAATTAGGCTGTCAATAAAAGCTTGTTGAAAAATAAACAAATGAATGAATGCCATTAACCTCCCAGTTTTGTGTGTGTGTATGTGTGTGTATTTAGCTACAGTGTGTTTGTTGCTTTTCTTATCCAAGACACACAGCTAGTAGGCAGGGCAGAGTTACGGAGAGAAAAATGTTCTTCCTGATCCATTATTCTTTACACTTTATCCTTAATCTTTACCCTCTAATTTTAAATTTGGGATCCTTGAGACCTAGTGTATTCTGGCAAGATCTACTAGTCTGTGAAAGGAGCCGAGTCGATAAAACCATATCCTTAAGCATAAATAAGAGGTCATTCTCAAATGTGTTTTTCTTCCTCCGACACTTACCTTTTTTTGGCGTAATGAAGGATATCTCCACCAACTCTAAAACAAACTTAGCTCTAATGCAACATATGTTAACATTAAGGATCTCACTGATGAATTTAAGATAAGAAACCCAGAAATCTAAGAACCACTCTTGACCCCAGTGCCTGGAGAGCTGTGAGCATTCTGACACATCTTATCAGTTACGAGCAGCTTAAGGAAAACGTACTAATTTCTTGGTTTTCTATCGTCTTTAGAATTACTTAGGTCACTTATATTAGGTGGTTATTTTCTATCACGTGGACTTTCTCAACCAAAAACTTCTCATCATTTTGTAATCTTTCCTTCTTCCTCTTTTACTCTCTGTCTCTAATTGTTCCCAAGTTTTGCCAGTGTTTCTGGTAAAGATCTGATCCTTTTAAAAATATTCTCACCGACACCACTTGAGTTTACATTTCCTTGTACCAAGTACTGTTATGCAGTAAACTTCTGACAGTTTTCCAGCCTTTCAAATCCTTGATTCTCCTTCCTGTTTATCAGTTTTGCATATAATTAGTATCATCTTTCTGCAGTATAAATTGATTCCGCCTTTTTTTCTTTTTCTGATTAAAAACACATCTAATGGTCGGTCTCTTGTTGTCCAGCTGATTAAGGATAAAAAGTCTGGGTAACTTAGGGCATGAACTTAGGGTAGTTCATTATCACTCTTTCATCTCTGTGACCTGGACACAAAGTTTTTGTGCTATGCCCACCTCTGTTTTTGTTGTTTAGTCACTAAGTCGGGTCCCACTCTTTTCGACCCCATAGACTGCAGCCCACCAGGCTCTACTGACCATGGGATTTCCTAGGCAAGAATACTGGAGTGGGTTGCCATTTCCTCCTCCAATGCCCACCTCTGTTCACAGCTCTGTCCCAGGACTCAGCAGGGTGTGTGGCATATAGGAAGCACTCATCATAACTAAAAAAATATATATACATGTTTTATTTGTCTGCACAGGCTGTTAGTTGCAGCATGCAGGATCTTTAGTTACGACATGTAGAAGCTAGTTATTTGTCTAGGGGTGAAACCCAGGCTCCCTCCATTTGGAGCACAATCTAAGCCACCGGACCACGAGCAAAGTTGCTCACCAAAATTTTTGATTGAATAAATCAATTCAAAAATTGATATTTGCTATCTTTCTAAATTCCACGTATATGCGTTAGTATATATGCAAGACAGAAAAAGAAACACAGATGTATAGAACAGACTTTTGGACTCTATGGGAGAAGGTGAGGGTAGGATGATCTGAGAGAACAACATTAAAATACGTATATTATCAAGTGTGAAACCGATCACCAGTCCAGGTTGGATGCATGAGGCAAGTGCTCAGGGCTGGTGCACTGGGATGATCCAGAGGGATGGGATTAGGAGGGAGGTGGGAGGGGGGTTCAGGATGGGGAACACATGTAAATCCATGGCTGATTCATGTCAATGTATGGCAAAAACCACTACGATATTGTAAAGTAATTAGCTTCCAACTAATAAAAAAATAAAGGAAAAAAATATTTTGCAAAAAAAAAAAAAGAAAAAAACCCCTGATATTTAAATACCATTTGACTTGAGTTCAACCTCTAAATGAAATGTGTGGTTCTGTGACAGTTCATATTAACGTTCATGGAATCACACACAAAGGCACTTGGAGTCTATGGGAGACACAGGAGTATGAATTTAGTTCTTGTTCTTGCTTCCCAGCCCACCTGTATGTATTCAAGTTTCCTTAGCATTTTGCCTTTACATAGTAAATTAGCTAGAAACGGCAACGGTTCATGAATGATTGTGTCTAAGTTTGTTATTGTTCAGTCACTAAGTTGTGTAGGTGTTGTTTTTAGCTGCTGTTTTTATTCATATTCCAGTATGGCTTAAAGTGGGAAAGTGATGAAACAATCAGAGTTTGATTGTGTGGTTTTTCCCTATTTCTTCCAGGCCCATTCCTAGTAAGTCTTCAGTTTTCCTCTTCTGTCCCCATTCAGTGGGTAAGGAAGATTAGTGGGAAACCTCTCCAACCAGATATTACATAGATACGACCTTTTCTGCCTCTTCTCTATCTCATCTCTAGTGATACTGCTATTCTGCTCCATACCTGAGTTCTCTAAGGCTGCATTATTTCCAAGTCAACTTTTACTTTATGGGGAGGGGATATATATCATTTCACATTATAAAGGCAGAAGATCAGCTTGACCATATAGGCTTCTATCGGGGAGAGTCTTTCCATTCTCAGTAGTTGACCATTCCACCCATAAATCTTGGGATGCTTTTCTTGGATTGTGACAAAGGCTAGGCTCAGCTGCGACCTTTTAATCAGCTCTCATGGGATGTCCACACTGGTTTTTTCTATTTCTTCCTTTCCCAGCCCCTCCTCCCTTCTTCCTGCCCTCTCTGCCTGTTCTTGCTCTTACCCAACATCTGCCCTTAGCCCAGGGGGCAATTTCCAGCTCTGGGTATTGTCTATTTTTTTTTTTTTCTTATTTTACAACATCTCCTTCAGGGCAATAAACACACATTTGCATTTCAATAGCCACTCCTGGCTATATTTAAAAAATACCACCCACAGATAATTAATATTTTAACACAGGAAACCCTCATTCCTCTTTATGGTGTGTCTCACCTCCGCTTTCAGAAGCAGGGGCAAGGGGCTAAACTTTTCACATATTGCTTGCTTTGGGCGCAAGTGAAACTTAAAATAGCAGTGCTTGACTAATTTTGCTTTTCACACTTTGAACCTGCGATGACTGTTCTTCCATTTATGGTTGTAACTGCTATCTCTCACCTTTTTCCTCAGGGACTCGCACACCTTGTTTCCTATAAACCATCCAGCACTTGACTTACAGAGGGAAGCAATGATGACTCCCTTCTCTCATTCACCCCTTCTGCAGACAATCCCTCTAAACCATCACAAAGATGATCGAAGACTCTCCAACTTTCTTCTGTACCAACGCTCCCTTCTCTATTTTCCACTCTACCCTTAGCCTCATCCCCACACCTCTAGGTAACATAAAGGTAGATTGAAAGGGTTTAGATCTGTACAAACGTAGCAGGGGCTTTTTCCCTTTTTCTAAGGAAGTGATATAAAAATTACTTAATTACGTAGAGCATTTGTAAATTTGAGTGCTCTCATTTGAAAGTCACAATAATCCTTTGGGGTAGGAAGGATTCTTAAATTATAACATTATGATTATTATTATTCTGTAAGGTAGTATGGAAAAACTGGAACAAACATTTTGGCCAATCCAACATATAAAAGACACTTGCTCCTTGGAAGAAAAGCTATGACCAACCTAGACAGCATATTAAAAAGTAGAGACATTACTTTGCCAACAAAGGTCCGTCTAGTCAAAGCTATGGTTTTTCCAATAGTCATGTATGGATGTGAGAGTTGGACTATAAAGAAAGCTGAGCGCCAAAGAATTGATACTTTTGAACTGTGGTGTTGGAGAAGACTCTTGAAAGTCACTTGGACTACAAGGAGATCAAACCAGTCAATCCTAAAGCAAATCAGTCCCGAATATTCATTGGAAGGACTAATGCTGAAGATGGAACTCCAATACTTTGGCCACCTGATGCGAAGAACTGACTCACTGGAAAAGATCCTGATGATGGGAAAGATTGAAGGCAGAAGAAGGGGATGACAGAAGATGAGATGGTTTGATGGCATCACTGACTCGATAGACATGAGGCTGAGCAAGCTCCAGGAGTTGGTGATGGACAGGGAAGCCTGGCGTGCTGCAGTCCATGGGGTCGCAAACAGTTGGACACAACTGAGCAAATGAACTGAACTGATCATATATACATTTTGCTAAAGAAGAAGCTACTTTAAAATGGGAAGTTAATTGATCACCATTCTGCCAGAAGCCAAACACATGAACGAAAAATAAAACAAAGCCACAACACATTAGTCTGCATTTTCTATCCTCTTATAGGTCAGGATCGAGTTCATTTATGTATTTATTCCTCCAGCTAACATTTCTTGAATTCCTACTGTAAGTGAGACTGTGTTAACTGCAAGGTTGGGAGGTATTTATGTTAATTATGTGGCTTAAAGTTTTTGTTATTGTTGTTTAGTCGCTCAGTCATGTCCAACTCTTTTGCAATCAATAAATCTCCTCCCACTTCCCTATCCCCTCCCCTCACCCCTTGGTGCTTTGACTCTACTTAAGCACTACAAGGGCTTCCCTTGTGGCTCAGCTGGTAAAGAATCCTCTTGCAATGCAGGAGACCTATGTCTTATCCCTGGCTTGGAAAGATCCCCTGGAGAAGGGAAAGGCTACCCATTCCAATATTCTGGCCTAGGGAATTCCAAGGACTGCATAGTCCATGGGCTCGCAAACAGTCGGACATGACTGAGCATCTTTCAGCACTACACAGTTGATTCTTGCTTATTATGCTGTCCATCCTTCCCATAGCAGATCCATGAGAACTGGTTTTCTGCAAGCATTAGTTATAACTTCTGTAATTGTTTATTGTAACATTTACTTTTCAAGAATGAATGGATTCTTATTTGTTTCCTCAGATTCTCCTGCTTATGTGACTTTTAGGATTATTACTTTCATATAGGTTGTTTGGGGGGGGGGCTGAAAAAAAGGTCATATATAAATATTTCTTATCTCTAGTTAAAAAAATGTCATATTGATATTTCATTTGATAACCTTTCATTAGACATTGAAAATAAGATATATGATTTTAAAAATAGGTATCAGTGCTTAATAATATACAAACCAGAAATGAAATAGCAAAGGAGTTTATCTTTGATGGAATACTTGAAATAATTTGGGCCTGGGGTAATAGGCAGTTCCATTCATTTGAAAAATGTATGGAGGCAGGTAAAGAGCAAAAGGTGCTCCTGCCATTCTAAAGGGTCTTCCTTTAGGGCGCAATTAAGGTAATAACTTGGGGCTTCCCAGGTGGCGCTAGTGGTAAACAATCCGCCTGCCAATGCAAAGGACTCAGGAGACACCGGTTTGATCCCTGGGTCATGGAAAATCCCCTGGAGAAGGAAATGACAACCCACTCCAGTATTCTTGCCTGGGAAATCCCATGGACAGAGGACCCTGGTGGGCTACAGTCCATGGGGTCACAAAGAGTCAGACATGACTGAGCAAGGTAATAACTTACTGGTACTAAGAAATAGACAAAAATATTTTTCTCACATTGTAAAGGTACTTATACAAACACACAGTAGTTACACTTTATAAATTAAGTACAAGGTACTAACAGACGGTGAGACAATTTTCTAGAAATGGGTTAAATTACATCAACAAATATGTTGTACAAATTCTATACCCTTCTTTTATACGTACTGAGACATTTCTGAGGTGAAATGGCAATATACTTGTACTGGCCTCATCTGATTGTCAATTAAATTAATTAGTAGTTTAGATAAAATACTGAGTTAACTTTTATTGAGAATTTAGTATGTGCTAAAGGACTTTATCTTCATTACCTTACTAAATTATCTTAACCCAATGGAATGCACATTCTTATTATTCACATTGCAGATGAGGAAACTAAAGCTCCATGGGATTAAGTTACAGTCCCTGGTTTACACAAGTAAGTAAAAAATGGGGACTGAGCTATGAACACAAACAATCTGGTTTCAAAAACATGAACTTCTAAAATAAACTCATTCAAGTCCAAGTTCTACCCAATACATTTTAAAAGGCCACCCTCATAAAGCCTATTGATGACAGAGAAAGTAAAATTCTTTTCTGATCATATTTTCCAAATAAAAATTTTGGATGCATAGTTTGACAAAGAGTAAGTTGGCTTAAAGCTCAACATTCAGAAAACAAAGATCATGGTATCTGGTCCCATCACTTCACGGCAAATAGATGGAGAAACAGTGGAAACAGTGGCAGACTTTATCTTTTGGGGCTCCAAAATCACTGCAGATGGTGACTGCAGTCATGAAACTAAAAGATGCTTACTCTTTGGGAGAAAACTTATGACCAACCTAGACAGCATATTAAAAAGCAGAGACGTTACTTTGCCAACAAAGGTCCATCTAGTCAAAGCTATGGTTTTTCCAGTCGTCATGTATGGATGTGAGAATTGGACTATAAAGAAAGCTGAGTGCCGAAGAATTGATGCTTTTGAACTATGGTGTTGGAGAAGACTCTTGAGAGTCCCTTGAACTGCAAGGAGATCCAACCAGTCAATCCTAAAGGAGATCAGTCCTGGGTGTTCACTGGAAGAACTGATGCTGAAGCTGAAACTCCAATACTTTGGCCACCTCATGCGAAGAGTTGACTCATTGGAAAAGACCCTGATGCTGGGAGGGATTGGGGGCAGGAGGAGAAGGGGATGACAGAGGATGAGGTGGTTGGATGGCATCACTGACACAATGGACATGGGTTTGTGTAGACTCTGGGAGTTGGTGATGGATAGGGAGGCCTGGCGTGCTGCAATTCGTGGGGTCGCAAAGAGTCGGACACGACTGAGTGACCAAACTGAACTGAATATACTCTGTATATTACTGTTAATATTACAATTATTAACAGGAGACACTCAATAATTTCCTTGGGTGAACATGGCAGGATGTTTGAAATAAAGATAGTCTCAGAAATCCTTGGGAGATTTGATACTGTATACATGCTCTTTAAGTGGCTAACCATAGACCTCATGCAGAAGGTGAGTATTTGATAGTCTTCCTTTAGAATGAAAGACAAGTTGATATTCTTTTTCAAGGCCTGTTGGTGTCCATTTAGTCATTCACTTAGAACGGAATCATTTCATCTTTCACTGACTGGTTGTAATATTCAGGAAAGCATCCCATTGCAACAGAGGTATGTAAGAGGCTTCTTCAGATAAAAATAAGAGCCACAGCCTCACCAATGTTGTTGCACACCCACTGATGGTATGCATCAAAGGGAGATTGGAAATGGTCAGGACAGACCAGGAGCAAGGATTTATCAGTGCAGATTAGATCTGGCCAACACCGAGGTGCCCCTGTGGATCCAGACACGATGATGTTTTTCTTGACTTAATCCAAACCCATTTGCACCTACTTCATGCTTGCTGACCAGACCTCTTCTGAGAGGAGTTTAGTTTCTCATGTGCTGGGGACCGAATAGACCCAGGCAAACTGAGCAGTACAACAGTAGGATTTCTTATTATAATTCTTTCTATAATTGCATTTTAGGCCATATCAGATTCTGTAAGTTTCGCTTAGGCAATACAGTATGGTGTGCACATGTGCTCATTTGTACATTCATGCCCAACACTCTGTGACCCCATGGACTGTAGCCCACCAAACTCCTCTGACCATGGGGTTCTCCAGGCAAGAATACTGGACTGGGTTGCCATTTCTTCCTCCAGGGAATCTTCTTGACCCACGGATCAAACCCTTGTCTCTTGCATCTCCTGAACTGACAGGTGGATTCTGTACCACTGAGCCACCTAGGAAGCCCCAATGAGGCTGTCGTGAGTATGTCCTAAAATACACACTGCAGGTAAAGTGCTTGCCAGGGTCCTTGTGTGACAGTTATCATTATCTCATCAATGTGAGGCAATTTCTTAGACTCTATTCATCTCAAAGAGAAATGAAATATCTATTTATATGCCAAAACCATAAACTGCGTGGCACCACTGACTCAATGGACATGAATCTGAGCAAACTCCGGGAGCTGGTAAAGGACAGGGAAGCCTGGTGTGCTGCAGTTCATGGAGTTGCAGAGTCGGACGTGACTTAGCAACTGAACAACAACAAACCATGAATGCTCAGGACTAGACCACAGAGGATGGTGATGCCACCAAGATACTACTTTCTTGGTATACTTACTTCAAGCATCTAACCACTGTGGGTGCTAAACGGATTTCCCACTATTTCCTGCATAGACAGATAGCATCCCTTCTTGGGCTCTTTTACTTATGTATCCTTCATTTCAGAATGTCCAGGATGACCAAGCCAAGTTCCAAAGCACACATGAGTTAAGTCTCACTTTGTCCACTTGGGACAGATGTCCTCAAAATTAAAATATTATCCTTGGAGAACCCTCAAACATTTATCTAGCAGTTGAAAAAGTAAACTACAGTCTAGTGATGCCTGTATTTGTGCCACAGAGATTTAAAGCTGGAAACAAGTTTGAAATCCTCTGGTCCAGATGCTGTCTCATGTAAAGATGAAGAAACTGAGGCCTGGAGATGCTCAGAGCCAGGTCTCAATTCCTGTTTCTCGTCCCTTCGGCTCCTCCAGTTTTTAATGGTCCTTTAGGTAGGGGTGTCACGGCTACTTAGAGAACTCTGTTCCATGAGTGTGGCTTTGAAGGGGTGGATTTCTCTGAGGCTGGGTTCTGGTCATTGTAAGGAGGTGGCTGTGCAAGTGACTTTAGACAGCTTTGCTTTGCTTCCCAGATGAGAATCTGACAAAGTCCAGGCACTCTGGAGACTGCTGTGTGTTGACAAATGGCTTGACAAATGGGAGATGTGAAGAGGGTGCTGGTGGGCAGGAGAGGGGCCGATTCTCCCCTTGGGAATAAATACTTCAGACCAAAAACCAAGGGCTACAAAGTGATTCCTGAGTGTGTGACTTTTTAAAAGCATCATTTGATTTAACTGGAAGGCTTCTTTTCTTCATGTGTTGTTTTGAATTTCACTTGATATACCATGTCAGTGATCAGAGGTCCTTGTTGTTAAAGTTAGAAATTCATTTTAGTGTTAAACAGTGTATCGGGTGAGTTCATTATGGGAATTAAAGGAAGTGCACTATGTATATTCTTTACAGCTCTATAATCTTTTTTTTTTTCTCTGTAAGATATGAAGATCTGAAAGTTTTATACACAAACATTTAGACTTTAACCTTGGTTTGTACATGCTTTTGTATTTGTGTCTGACTTTTTGTGACCCCATGGACTGTAGCCCACCAGGCTCCTCTGTCCATGGGAATCTCTGGGCAAGAATACTGGAGTGGATTGCTATTTCCTTCTCCAGGGAACCTTCCCTACCCAGGGATCGAACTTGGGTCTCTTGCATTGTGGGCAGATTCTTTACCATCTGAGCCATCAGGGAAGCCCCTTATTCATACTGAGAAGAGTCGAAATAGTGCTTGATATCCCACAGATTAATTTTTTACTCCATACTTTTAATGAGAGTATTTTTATGCCTCTTGGCAAATGTATTTGACCCTGACAACACACTTTTGTGTACTCCATTAACACATCCTGACTCTGTAACTACTTTTTTATATCCTACTTGGCCAAATGACTTTGGCAGGATGAATTATATATGACATACCTCATTGGTAAACAGTGTCACATATTATTTCAGATCCGTGATAATGAAGGGGCAACAATAGAATAGTGTTAGGCAAAGAAATAAATGAGAAAGAGAGGAAGTAAGTAAGAAAGGACATAGGAGAAACGAAGGAAAGAAGGAAGGAAGGAAAAAGAAAGGAAGGAAAGAAAGAAATGAGGGAGGGGAAAAAGTACAAACTACAGGGAGAAGTCTGTTGTGTGGCTAAGTTAAGGCCTAGAGGAAAGGAGTGTTTCTGTGAAAGTGAGGGGCTTGTAGAAGTAGAGAGATGATTACATGCAAAGGCAAAAGCTCTATTCCTGCTCATCTTTCTCTCTTTCTGAGAATCATCACTATACGCTACCAGAAATTTCTCCTCTGTTGAAACGTTTTACTGAAGACTTGCCCACCATGTGACTATTTCTTTGTGTTCGGCTTCCCTACTCCTGGGAGAAGCATCAAGGGGCTGAGAAGTGTTCTGTGTGTTCCGTGTCCTTAATGCCGTCACTTATTGACGCTGTCTAGACGGTGTGCTTTAGCAGGGGAGAATGGAATTTGTAATCTCACATACCAGACTGAAAGCACATGCCTTCCATATATCTACAAGGTGGTCTTGGACAAGTTACAAACCCTCTCTGACCCTCAGTTTCCTCATCTGCTTAATAGAAATAATATGTGGCTTTTTGAGAGGTGTGCTGGAGGGGGCTCATATCAGCTCCTAAGAGACCGGACTATTATAAAGAAAACTGAGCGCCGAAGAATTGATGCTTTTGAACTGTGGTGTTGGAGAAGACTCTTGAGAGTCCCTTGGACAGCAAGGAGATCCAACTAGTCCATCCTAAAGGAAATCAGTCCTGAATATTCATTGAAAGGACTGATGCTGAAGCTGAAACTCCAATACTTTGGTCACCTGATGCAAAGAACTGACTCATTGGAAGAGACCCTGCTTCTGGGAAAGATTAAAGGCGGGAGGAGAAGGAGACGACAGAGGATGAGATGGCTGGATGGCATCACTGACTCAATGGACATGAGTTTGAGTAAGCTCCAGGAGTTGATGATGGACAGGGAAACCTGGTGTGCTGCAGTCCATGGGATCGCAAAGAGTCAGACATGACTGAGCAACTGAACTGAACTGAAGAGACCGTGTGCATAATTCTTCTAACCCTGTGATAGGAGATGTCACATTAGCATTTAGAAACTGAAACAGTAGTAGTAGAAATATTTGTACTAAATAAGTTGGCAAAGACTACAAATCAAGGTCCCTTTTTATTTCAGAAAGGCTATTTAGCATTTATTGGTACATCTCTGCTTATGTATAAAATGAGATTATAAAATGAAATAATGAATAGGTTTCATCAATTGTAATGATGCAATACGAATTTTTCTTCACCTGAGCCATCCTCACAGAATACAAGTGTCTGAACATCTTTGATTTCAACATCTCTAGACAAAATCAAATGATAAGAAATTCTTACTTGGAAGCTTACTTTCATATTGTATTATGTGACTCAGCTCTCTACTTTCTGTTTCTCTTTCAGTCTAGCTCAGAAGAGATCAGAAATGTAGCCTCTTTTCTCTAATTCTCCTTAGTGTTGAAAGTGTTAGTTGCTTAGTCGTGTTGTGACTCCAGGGACTGTAGCCCACCAGGCTCCTCTGTCCATGGGATTCTCTCGGCAAGAATACTGAAGTGAGTTGTCATTTCCTTCTACAGGGGATCTTACTGACCCAGGGATCGAGCCAGGGTCTTCTGCATTGCAGGCAGATTCTTTACTGTCTGAGCCCCAGGGAATCCCCTAATTCTTCTTACATGATATTTAATACAGTGTCCCATGGAGATCATTATAATGTTGCATCATGGTAATGATTTTCAGTGCATGCATAGATAGTTCAAAATCATCTTTAATGGACTGAGAGACACTAAGTTTAACATGATAAGAGTTATGTAGCACATATTAAAGATAGAGAAAAGCTTTCGTCAGTGACGTGATACTTGTGCTGATCTGCAAAACATGGTAGGATTTCCCTGGAAGAAGGGCAAACAGAAAGGGGAAGACAGGTAAGGGAGAGAAGTCTTAGTTGTATGAGGAATAGTGGACACTGGTTAGGCTGAGACTACCTCTTAAAAAGCGGATGGAGTAGTTTGTAATTCCTTGACTAGGTCAGGGAAGAGCAGTGGTGTATGAAATAGAATTTTAACAAAGATAAATGAGGTCATGTGAACGATGAAGTGAGGAGGAGAGATTAGACAGTCGTGAAGAGTGTCAGCTCCGTTTCCTTGCCCGCCAAGTGTGAACAGCGATGTTCTCTTCTAGGGGCTATGATGATGATCAGATGAAGCTTTGTCTGCAAACGACAGACAGGTACATGGCAGAGGGTAGGTATCAAGAGGACCCTTCTCTCTTTTCAAATTCCTCTTCTTTGAGCTGACTTGCAATTCCCCGAATAACAGCACGTTTCAGACAGAACTGGGAGCTGATAACATACAACTGGATGGAAGAGATGCCAGGAATCTGTATAGAAACAGATGTAAATTGTTTTCCTTAAAAAGACTGCAGACAAGAGAAAGATGTGTGGGAGGCAGACGGGCTATAGAGAAACCATGCTAGTGTGACTGACTCTCAGCATTCACATAATTAGCAGATCTTGACAGGGTGAGAGCAGCCACCCAGACTCTCCCTTTGAAGGGCCAGAGGTCATTGACAGCTGCTGCCTGCGCCTTTGTTGGGGGGTGGGGGGAGCATGCTGCTTGAGACCAGCTGGGGGAAACAGATCCCCAGGAAGAGCGGTCACTCACTGATGAGAGCCCGTTCCTGTTCTTGTAAACAGCGAACACCCTTGAAGGCCCATCTGCACTGTTCCAATACATTCTGCACCTGGGTTTTTGTTTTCTTTGCTGGAGAACAGTGGCCTGGTATGCATCAGGACTTCCCATCTGTCTCACAGAGAGTCATGGAGCTCTTGACTGTGGGTGCGTTTTATCTGAGAATGAGTGACTCGATTCATCCCCACTCCAAAACAACATCTCATCCTGGCCCCAGATCTCAGCATTATGAATGTTTCAGTGTCAGGATGGGATTGTAACACGAAATACAACATTGTAGGCTGACACGAGACTTAGGAATGATAGACTTCTTGCCTGGTCTTTTCATGCAAGTCTCATTCTTCCTCAGACTTCAACTTCAGAATTTTTGGCAAACTGCAATGTCTGCAAAAATACTGTTCCTCTGAAAATTCCCAAACACTTCATATTTGTCATTTGGTGAGGAATACTGAAATGTGTATTTTTATATGCTAAAAAAGCAGGAAACCAAGGAGGAAAATACTTGCTAATACCCTTGTTGAAAGTCAGAGAAACAAAAGGGCACTTAATTTAAGAATCCAGAAGCAGCCAAATTCTAGTTCAGTGGACTGAATTCTTTGTCAAGTCTCTTTGCAGTTTGCTCCTGCGTGGCTTTTTTTTTTTTTGCATATGGAGTGTTATGCCTCTCTCACAGGAAGCGCCATTGATTAGGGGGTGCACGTTCTCCTTTTCCTTGAAAAAGGGAGAGTCGAAGGGGTTTCTTGTCATCCCAAGAATTTCTGCCTGCTGGTTTATTATCATGTAAATGTGTCTGCATTTCTCATTGGAAGTAGCTGAGCAAAGCTGACCCTTATCTAGAGCTAAGAAAAATACAATTATGAAGAAAACTATGGCCTTAGTGAACAAAAAGTTTTGCTAAACTTCACCACTAGGTGGCAGATCCTCTGGATAGGAGTAGGATTTCTGTTCCAAGTTCTGGTGGCCAAAAATGGTAAAGCATCTGCCTGCAAAGCAGAAGACTCAGGTTCGATCCATGGGTCAAGAAGATCCGCCAGAGAAAGGAATGGAAACCCACTCCAGTATTCTTGCCTAGAGAATTCCATGGACAGAGGAGCCTGGTGGGCTACAGTCCACGGGGTCACAGAGAGTCAGATGTGACTAAACACTTTCACTTTTTCAGGGTTCTACTGAACTGTGTTTCCTGTGTGATGTGGAAATCGATCGGAGCGCCCTCAGCCGAGACACAGTGACTCCAAAGTGCCTTTTTACAGTGAAGGGCTGACATTGAAAAACAGTTGAAAACAGGTTTTGACATTTCCTGCCGAATTGCTTAGATGAGCAAATTAATTCCACAAAGATATGGATGACAGAACACCTAGGCGTGCTTTTGACAGAATTTGACTTGGTTTGTCTCAGTCCAAACTCTGGCAGTGTTGTCATGACAGTTAGATGAAATAACCCTTGAAAGGTTATCTGGCACATACGAGTTCCTCTATAAATATTTGTTCAAAGAGAGGTTGTGTTAATCAACAAGCAAAATAGAAGTAGAAAGTTTTCCTAAAATGTCTTGAATCAAATGTGGCCTTGTCTAAAGAGAGGGGAAACTTAAAAAAAAAAATTATCTTAGAAGAAAACAAAGTATACAAAATCTTTTATGTATAGATACACACACATTCATCCTTCCAAAAAATTTCTGCTAAAAACTGGCCCATCATCTGGAAATACTATGAGAAAAGAGTGGGCTGTCACTCTAGATCCTAGATGAGGGTCTATTGTAAATGGAACGATCATGGTAATTCACTATTATTATATATGTTTTCCTTTAAGCTGCTAGATTTTTTGAGCATTCTGTAGTTATGAAAAGTAAAGTGTAGGCTGCTCAGTATTTTTTGGAATTTTTTAAAAAAAATTGTAGATAATAATATAAATCTGTGTCTAAGTATTTTGAACAATTAAATGAGTCCATTCTATGCTGAAGAAACTTCCCAGATTCACATGGTAAGAAGGTTTCATTCTACCTTTAAAAAGCTATACAAATGGAAAGAGTAAAATATATGATGAATATATAGTTTTAAAAATGTTTTGTTTTCAAACTCTGTCAGTCATATTCAATGACTTAGACATTTCCCTAACAAAATCTATTAAAAACAAAATAGTTTTCTGCACAATACAGCCCCACCTCTCTCAGCTCTGCAATCTGATTCAATTTGTAAAGGCACAACTGAGGTTCAACTTTCTATGTATTTCAAAACAAAGTCTCCTAAAACACCTCATGGATGAGTCAAATTATATCTTTTTTTGGGGGGGTTTATTTGTTCCTTTGATAAGATTGCTTTTATTTGACTTACTCTTCATTTTATACACCACTTTTACTACATTTCTCCTTTCAACATCCCTGTAAGTTAGGCTCATTATGAAAACGAAGACTCTTAGACTCTGAGAGGTTATTTATTTTCAGCCACCTGGCTATTATTGCTCAGCAAAATCACAATTTGAATCCAGATCATCTGATTACAAGTTTAGGGCTCACACACTTATCAAGACTGTAGGTTTCTGTGTGGTTTTAGGAAACTGACTTTAGATATGAATTAAGTGAGTTTTAGCTTTAACGAGAACTGTTGCTCAAGCCCAAAGTCAGTTCCAAATGCAGAAAGACTAAAGGGTCTAATACTAGGTAGGTTGGGACAAGGAGAAAAAAAAGAAAAATATTTGGAATAAAGTGAAATAGAGAATAACTTAGAGGAGAAAATGAAAGAAGAGAGGGAGAAAAAGCGACACACGAGCTTTCAGAGCCTTCCTTAGGGTATGATCTCTTCCACACCCATAGATCCCATGACACAGGGGTAGTTGCTTCTGCCACATACTTCCACAGAATACTGTACCACTCAATTATTACCACATTAAATTATATTATTGGGCTTCCCTGATAGCTCAGTTGGTAAAGAATCTGTCTGCAAAGCAGGAGACCCCGGTTCAATTCCTGGGTCGGGGAGATCTGCTGGAGAAGGGATAGGTTACCCACTCCAGTATTCTTGGGCTTCCCTTATGGGCCAGCTGGTAAAAAATCCGGCTGCAATGCAGGAAACCTGGGTTTGATCCCTGGGTTGGGAAGATCCCCCAGAGAAGGGAAAGGCTACCCACTCCAGTATTCTGGCCTGGAGAATTCCATGGACTATATAGTCTATGGGGTTGCAAAGAGTCAGACACAACTGAGTCATTTTCACTTAAATTATATTACTTAGTTAACCATTTCCTTGCTATTTAGTAAGCCCCATAGAGGCAGGTGATATCTTTTACACCTTTGAGACTGGTAGATGGTACTCATTCACTAGATGTGTCTTGAATGCATTCATACATAGGTAATTAGTGCTAGTCAATCAGTCATGTCTGACTCTTTGCAATCCCAGGGACTATAGTCCTCCAGGGCCCTCTGTCCATTTAATTCTCCAGACAAGAATACTGAAGTGGGTAGCCATTCCCTTCTCCAGGGGATCTTCCCAACCCAGGGATTGAACCCAGGTCTCCCACACTGCAGGTAGATTCTTTACCAACTGAGCCACAAGTGGTAAAGAACCCGCCTGCAAATACAGGAAACATAAGAGACATGGGTTAGATCCCTGGGTCGGGAAGATCCCCTGGAGGAGTGCATGGCAACCCACTCCAGTATTTTTGCTTGGAGAATCCCATGGATAGACTCCCATGGATAGATAGCCCTGCCAGGCTACAGCCCATGGGGTCGCAAAAAGTCGGATATGACTGAGAGTCCAACACTTTCACTTGGATGCCACTAAATTTTGCCCACATATATTCTATAGAAGCTGGAATGTTTGCTTGAAAGTGGATCACAGGCCTTCCCTGGTGGCTCAGTGGTAAAGAATCCGCCCGCCAATGCAAGAGACAAGGGTTTAATCACCGATCTGGAAGATCCCACATGTGCCAGAGCAACTAAGCCTGTGTGCCCCAACTATTGAGCCTGTGCTCTGGAGTCCATGAGCCACAACTACTGAGCCCATGTACTTCAAGTATTGAAACCTACACTCCCTAGAGTCCATGCTCTGCAACTAAAGTGTAGCTCCTACTCAGGGCAACTAGGGAAAAGCTGGAGCAGCAACCAAGACCCAGCACAGCCAATAAATAAATAAATAAAATTATATATATACGTACATATATGTATATATAAAGAAAGTGGATTGCAAATTGTTGGATCTTCAAGGAGTTACCATTTGGACTGACTAAATATTTGTCGTTATTCAAAAAATGAAAAGGTTATTGAACATTTTAAATAAACTGAAAGAACAAGTTCTTTATTGAATTTTGGATTATTTTCTGAAAGATTGCTATTACTTTTTGGTAGAGTTTTCAAATTATGTAATTGGCTATGAGTCATGTTATACTCATACTAGAAAGTGAATTTATTCCATAGTACTGAATATCATACTTTGGCAGTGGAAAGTTTCTTTCTTTTTCTTTACTAATTTGATTAGGAAGCCCCTGTTTCATTCTCTTGTAATAATCATGGTGATAATGTTTTTGATCTGTGCCTGAGGTCATTTGTACCTCAAGAGCCTTTATGCACCTTTTCTATATTGTTTCACTTCCTGAATTTTAAGACTATCTTTATTAAAATACTAGGCAATTAAATAATAGATAAGACTGAGCTTCTAGCAACCATAATTAACAGTGATTTTCCCAAATGGAGGACATATTTCCAAGGACACAGAGTTAAGGCTACAATGCCTATTGATTTTTTCCCATGTGGAGATTATTTTGTATTGTTAACTTTGAAAAACCTTAGTTTATATTCAGGAAATAAAGAAAACAGTCCCACAATCGGGTACTGAGCTAATAGTTGGGGAGTAGCTAAAGAAGAAGAAAGGGAGGTCCCAATCTTAAGGAATTTGAAATAATAATTAAAATATAAATATGCACATCCTATGTTAGATTTTACAAAGCACTTCAACACACATATATCATACTTTTGTCATGATTATATGATTGCCATCTTCTTCATTTTGCATATGAAGAATTCAGTTGCTAAAGTCTCTGATGGCTCAACCTGGGTCTCAGAGGTGGGACAGACAGATTTTCTTTCTCTTTTTTACTACTTTACTTTTTTTTTTTTTTTGAAAAAGAAACCTTTTATTGGCATTTTTAAAATGTAACATTCATTCTTATAGGATAGAGCACTGATCTTCAGAAGGGGTCATTTAAAGTAGAATTTTATATTATTCCCCTTGATTGGTGTCAGTAAAACTGGGTCCCTTCCCTCCAACCCTGATTTTTACATTTATCAATTTTGTGGTATAAATACTCCCACAATGGCCAACGGGAAGCTGCCAAAACTTTAGCAACTAGCATGAAAAATCTCTGAAGAGTAGACAGATTTAAAACTAAACTGAATTGATGCAAGCTAGTTGAGATGGGTTTTGCGTAAGCAGAGAAGTGAAAAGCTATAGGATAAGTTTTGTCTGACGGAATCTTGGGTGGAGGGTTGGTGTGAGCAAGCCAACAGTCCAACAGAATCAGATTAGCAAGGAGTGTGAGAAGGAATTGCATGTCTGTATGAGGGTTCTCCAGAGAAACAGACTAGCAGTCTGTCTATTTATTTATCTATATATTGGCTAAAAAACTGTTATGAAGGCTGAGAAGTCCCAAGACCTGCAGTCACCAAGACAGGGACCCTGGAGAGTCCAAGTCCAGGTAAAAACCTGGAGAGCGGAAGAGAAGTTTCAATCCAAGTCAGAAGACAAGAGAAAACCCATGTGTCAGCTTGAAAACAATTGTGCAGAAAGAGAGAATTCTTCCTTACCCAACCTCTTTGTTCTATTCAGTCCTTCAATGGATAGGCTGATGTCCACCCACATTGGGGAAGGGCAATCTGCTTTTTTGTCTATTGATTCTAACGTCAGTCTCATCCAAAATCACTCTCTGGGACACACCAGAAATAATGCTTTATCAAATATCTGGGAACTCCATGGCTAGTCAGGTGATACATAAAATTAACCATCACAATATTTTTATGATTGAACTCAGCTCACTGAGTTTAAACACTTACGGAACAGGGTGTTAAGGTGACTCCCTGAATATGGGCTAAAGCTGAGAGCTGAAAACATTTTTGAATAAACATTTCCCTATTCTAAAGAGAATTATTAAATTTATCTCCTCTTTTTGCATGGTGAATGAGCTGGTCTCTTAACTATCTATCTTTCCTATATCTCCAGCATATAGCAAAGAAAATTACCATTTGGAAAGATCAATTTCTTAAAGAAATGTGTCAGAGTGGGAAATACTTTGACCTTTCTCTGCTGAGAAAAAAGGAGAGAATACTTCTTTTTCCCAGCCAAAGAAACATATAAGGAGATAGGGCAGGCATGCACCAGATATTGACTGGGCTGAAGTACAGCCAACATGGACCAAAGGACCAGTGCACGTTCCTCAATGCATGTTCCCTCAGGATAAGGATTAGTGGTTGCTTCCCTTCTGGAGAATTTTTAAGTGGGAAGCCAGCAGGGTGAGGAAAGTAGGCCACAGGTGGGTAAGCTGCCCACTGGCAGAGGAATGAAGCATCTCATTTCCTGAAGATCAAGGGGCATTTAGGATGGTGGTCAGGTCTGCGCTGTCCTGAAAGGAGACTTCCCCAGGGTATTGTCTGCTGGGCCATGGCACCCAACAAAAGGGGCTATCTCATCATTTCTAATGACAGTATATGAGTGTGCCATGCCTGAAGATGTTGATTCATTAGAGCTAGGATGTAGCTTAGAATACGCATTTTTAAAAGACTTGCCAATTATTGAGCCAAGTTTAAGATCCACTGGATTTTTAGATGATGACCTCTGTGAACATCCCTCCACAACCAAATGCCTATTTCATCATTGCCTCTCTACAAGTGTAATAAACAGTCTAGAAACAATATACATTGAAGCTTTTTAAAAACTGCATATATAACATATAAACAAGAATGTACATGCAATTAGAAAAATAACGTTTTACTTCCCTTATGGCTTAATTAAATGCATATTCTCTTACTTATAAACAGAATACTTTTCTTTAGCCTACTGCTGTTATGTTGCTGTAAACCCAGAAAGTGATGATCAGCTACTTGGAGAAGATATAATTATCCCCAATTCTACCCTGTTTTAGAAATTAGAGGGATTGAAATCCAATAAAATTGATTTGCTTTCTGATATTTTCTTTTTAAGCTTAGGACAATTTTCATCTCATATTTCAGCATCTCCTATATATTTCAACCATCTCAGTTAAACTCACATAGAAATCATGTTATACGGCTGAAGACAAAACTTAAATGGTACACACACATCCCATGCTTTTCTCATGGGAACAACTTTTTGCAGCTAGTGCTTTTTATTTTAAAGTATAATATTTCCCCCCGTGTTTCATAACATCACTTGCACTAGAAAGAGAATGGCAGAGGAGTTTAGGAGAGCAAGCTGTGATAGATGAGAATAAATCCCATCTGACCCGAGTACACATCTGCTCCTGAAGCAGGTTCGGCTCTGACAGGCATTCCCGAGAGCTGAGCTTCACCAGGTGCTTTTGGTTGAATGTAATTCCTAATACTACTTTTTCTTATTACCATTTTCAGACACTGCCCAGGGAAATGACCAAAACCTGTGCTTTTATGACACATGGCTGGCTCCAGGAATGTATTCATTAGCTTTGATTTCTAATCTATCATTAAGTTCTAGCTCTGAAACGTTGGAGGAATTGGGGGAACTTTCCTAGAGTTTAGCCTATGAACCACCAAGGGACCTGACATATGACTTCCTGAAATTGTACAAGTCTGGCTGCAGGTCACATAATTGAGCCTCTCAAAACAAACAAACAGAAAACATGAAAATACACCCAGCTCTACATTTCTGCTTTTGGACAGGGGAAGTCATACATGCACAAATAATTCAGAGAATGAACCCCTTCTTCTCATCTTCACACACAATCCTTCTCCTTTTGTTTTAATACCAAATTTCAGCCAGCTGACACTGTTCTCATATCTCCCACCGCACATTTCTAATTTGCGATGCTATGGATTGTAGCCCTCCAGGCTCCTCCATCCTTGGGATTCTCTAGGCACGAATACCAGAGTAGGTTGCCATGTCCTTCTCTAGAATCTTGTGTTATGTTGTCCCAAAGACATCCGTATGATAAAAGACTCCACAGACTCCCCAGTTTGGGGGACAGTGAAACATATTCACACCCAAACCACATCCCTTTCAGAATATGCTCATCAGATGTGAATGCTGCAAAATTATTGAAGCTCACATTTGGCACTGAGGCAGAAATTATTTGAATGTGTTCAACTTCTTAATTTCACTATGAGAAAGCTTAGCTCTTGGCCTCCTGGAGTTAATTTATCATGTGTATTGTTTCCATCATTCAGGATAATATGATTGACCTGTTGCAAGCATTTGGATGGACTGACTGGCACTTTAGCCAAATTAGTTTTTCTCTTCCCTATTGGCAAAAACACTATGCAAGGCTCAGAAAGCCAGAGACTGAATAGGATTTCAGAAGCTTTGTTATATAAACCCTGTATAAGACTCTCCAACACAGGGAAGTGGACTAGCCTATTCAGAATATTGCCATCCAGTGTTCAAAGGATATATTACAATTTTAACCTTTCACACACCATGAGACCAAATGGATTACCACTCTACCAAAGATGTACAAAGCTAAGTGCCCTCAAAAGATAAAGTATTCTGTCTCGGTCTGAGGCCTTGGGCCCAGAGAACTAGTAACTTACAAAGCTAAAGTTTAGGCTATCAATGGAGATGACTACCGTTCCCTGAACTTTCCTGGACATCATTTACTTCAACTTTTGTGAGCGTTAGAGGATATAATATGCAAAAACACTCTGAAACAGTGCCTGCATAAAATAGGCACTTGCCAAATAGTAATGCTTTTTCCTTTGTCCAAGCAAAAATATACAGAAATAATTCTAAGAGAGTGGCATAAAAGTCAGGGCATCCCTGATAGCTCAGTTGGTAAAGCATCCACCTGCAATGCAGAAGACCCTGGTTCAATTCCTGGTTGGGAAGATCTGCTGGAGAAGGGATAGGCTACCCACTCCAGTATTCTTGGCCTTCACTTGTGGTTCAGCTGGTAAAGAATCTGCCCGTAATGAGGGAGATTTGGGTTTGATCTCTGGGTTGGGAAGATCCCCTGGAGAAGGGAAAGGCTTCCCACTCCAGTATTTTGGCCTAGAGAATTCCACAGACTGGATAGACCATGGGGTCGCAAAGAGTCAGTTTCATGAATCTCATTTATGTATCAGGGACATATCTGGGCAACATTTTAGAAAACATTTTAAATGAAAAATCATACTAAGTTATACAGTTTTAGCTCTTGGGTAACTTTCAGGTACTCCATGAAGATGCTGAGCAAATATGTGTGAGTCAACATAATAAATAAAGCAAGTGGGACTTTCCTGGTGGTCCAGTGGTTAAGACTACATCTTCCAATGCAGGGGGTGGAAGGGAGCCAAGATTCCACCTGCCTCGTGGCCAAAATAAATAAATAAAGCAAGCTTTTCTCCCACCTCCACAATGAACTCTGTGCCACTTCCGCTAGGTTTACAATGCCATCATCACTGCCTGCTTCCCAGGCTGGAGATCACTAGGTCATCTGCCATGTCTTCCTCCCTCATAGCCAATAGGTCTATAAATCACATGAACACTACTTCCCTAATATTGCTCACATCTTTTTTCTTCTTTCTAGAGGTCTATCACTGCCAGATGATTCTGTCATAAATTATGGCAAGTGCCTCCTAAGTGACCCTCTTGTCTCTCTCCAGCTCCATGTTTCCATTACACCAGACGATCCAGTCACATGCCTGTAGAAGCGCAAGAACTAACCAAGCCCCTCCTTTTCTCTCTTCAATCTCATGTCATCTAATCTATAAATTAAAGTGTCCCTTCTTCCATTTTGTCTTACCTCCATCCTGTTGGTAGTTCAGCTTTCTCTGTCTCGTTTTCCCAGGTTTGTCAAAACAATATACAAATGCCTGGGTGGTATGCACGAGAACTTTCGTGGTCTGGCTGTCGTTTATCTCTCCCTCACGTCCCACAGGGCATATCCTGCTGCAGACACTTTGCTCCGTCTATGCAGAGTTGCGCAAATGTTTTGTGTTCTCGCTCTAAATCTCTTATTGTAGATGTCTCTCCCGTGGCTGGCTCTTTCCCTCTCCTTCTTCAGGACAAATCTTAGGTATCGCCTCATCCAGAAAGCTGTCTTGGTGCTTTCGACTACCAGATAATATTGTAAAAACGTCTGTCATACTCTTTCCCATTTAATAGAAATCATTTGATTGTCTGTTCCCACTACTATATTCTCAGTTCTCAGAAATTCTTAGAAGTTCTCAGGAGCGGGTCAATTTACCACAAGTTGAATCACTGAAAATAAGCCATGGAAAGCCCTTTAGCCTCCCTCTGAATGAAACAAGTATGAAGTGGTTGATAATTTAAGCTTCTTGAAGGCAAAGCCATATAATATCAATTTTGGTGTTCCCAATTCTTCGTCTAGTGTCCAGCAGAGCAGGTATTCAGTACATGATGTCCCCAATATCAATGAATGACTTCTCCCTTTATGTCTCCTAAATGTTATTCTCCTAAATCCAGCAGTACCGATTTTCCTGTTTTATAGAAATATTTTCAAAAAGTGCCCTTCTAGAAGCAGAGTCGATATGAAATGGAGCAGGACCCTATGGTCCTTGCCCCCCACGTCCTCACCCTGCCTTTTGTCTGTGGAAAAAGCGTACCCAAAGAATGAGTTTCATTAGAGAAATGAGAGCAAGCAGAAACACAGGAAAACAAAGGAATCCATAGTCATTAAGCATCGTCAGGACCTTTAGTTCCTTCTCAAGGGCTATGGCCAATATTCTGAGCCATATCCTGTCATATCCTTCATAGATACTGATACCTCCACCAGGTGGAAGAAATTAACTATGTGATGACCAGACTGTAGCTATGACATAAGCTGCCACAATTCCATGAAATGTCCTCCAGGAAATGGGAACAAACTGATCCTGGAACTGAATATCAACTACTTAAATCAATCAAGGTGATGCTGATAAGGCCACCAATAACCAATTTCAAGATGACTATCAGAGCTGACTGTGCTGTTTTCCCATGTAACCCCCTCTCTCTGCCTGTAAAAGCCATTGTCCACTTGTCAGGGAAGAGGATTCAGCCTTTGGATAGAAGTCTGCCCTTCCCCCTGATTGCTGGCATCCAAAGTAAAGCCAACTTTCCTTTGCACCAACCCGGCCTCTGTATTGGCTTTTGAGTGGCAAGCACCTGGACCCCAATTTCAGTTACAAATAGTTTGTAGGAATATTGAAGTTATTTTGTACATCAAGAAGGTGATTCTCTTTTCTGAAAATACTGAACTACTTTCCTTACCCCTCTGTATGACTCCCACTTCAGGCCATATAATTTGCAAGAAATCTTGCGAAAAAAATCCCAAAGCTAAGGAGGACATTCTTAACACTTTTATGTGGTTATCATTTCTGGGAAAACTATTCCCCTGTCATCCATATGTTTGGCACATTTGTCTCACTCTGTCTGCCTAGGGCTCTGGGCTGACATTGTTTAGAGACAACAACACTGGCATTTTCAAAATAAGGAAAAATAAGCAAATCAGAGAATGGAGAAACAAACATTGGAACATCATTAAAGAATCATATCAACTGTAGGGAAACTGTTCAGAGTACAAGAATGCTCGTGGTCTAAAGATTATCTACAGTGTTTATTGCATTGTGTGTTATAGAGAGACCCAGATGATATTGATGTATCAGAAGATTTTTATTATGACTATCTTCTAAAACCAAATTCTGATATTTATTCTCTAGTACCAAAGGTTTAATTCAATAAAATCTGTTTTAAAAATTTAAAGTGTTCCTTTTAAAGCAGACCAAAGATGTTACACCAGTTTTTAAACAAATCATGAAGAAGTTATATAAATGTGTGCATTTTCTACACATTTATTTATTCATTCTTTTTCTTCAACAAAAATTTTTTTGAGTATTCATTTGCATTGACCTGAACTTTTTTTGGGTTCAAAGATAAAAGTCAAGATAATTATTCTTGAAAAGCTCTTAGATTTATTAAGGACAAAACAACATTTATGTATTAGGAAGTTTGAAGGAAGTAAAACAAAATTAAGAGACATAAACAGTGGTAAAGAAAGCCCAGAAGAGAGAAGTTATTCATCTCCTGCTAGAGAAGTTAGAAAAGGCCACTCGAATTTGCTGAACTTAATATGCCAGTGAATTATTCAGGCAGAGAAATTAAGGCAGTTGGTAAAATGCATCTGAGTTTTGGGAGACAAGCTGAGGCATAGAAATATTACAGTAAAAATATATGTCCCTGCATCAATGGACTACACATACCCCTATTGATGATGTGGTATATCAACTTAGATAAAACATCCTTATATAATGCTCATTAAAAAAATAAAAAACGGACTGCATCTTGTCAAATGAACACAATTAATGGAGCAAAATTGGTAGTCCCCAAATTGAATTCTAATTTATAATATTTTCTATTTTATGTTGTCAGATTTCAGACTGAAGTGCAAACATTTGGCCTGACATTTAATATTTCCACCCTTAAACTTCATTATGTGTAGTAAATTTCTTTGGCATTTTTTAAAGTGGTTGCATCCATTTCAAAGAAACATGTGAAAATATCAAGCTTTGGTATCTCAGTCTAATATCAGGGTATTGAGGTTTGTGCCTCAAAATGCTAACAGTTGAGATGGGATCATCTGTATTTAATTTGGGATTTAGCCACCTCTTTCCTGGCCCTGAGCCTGTGTCATTCTGCATTGCCTACTGATGCTCTGCTAAAATTAACAGAACATCAGGATGCATTTTACATTAGGCAAGAGGAAGAATTCTGTACTTTCGTGTATTTTTTAATTGTTCACTAATCATAAAGGACAATTAAAAGAAGACATAGTGCTGAAAAAGAATGTGCTGTTGAAGACAACTTTAACCTTATAAATATTTTTTTCTTTTTCAATATTTTATTGCAAGAGGTTGTTTCAGCCTTATATCAGTTAATTCTAACAAAAAATGTATATGATGATTCCTTTTTTTTTTTTTTTTGCATGTGAGGAAACAGGATCAGAAATTAAAACCTGTCATTTACATAAAATGATTCAGCTAAAAGGTGAATAAATAGAAACAGAGACACCGATGCAGAGAACAAGCGTAGGGACCCCAAGGCGGGGAAAGGGAAGGTGGGATGAACTGGGAAATTGGGTTTGACAGGCATACTCTATTGTGTATAAAATATATAACTAATGAGAACCCATTGTGGAGCACAGGGAACCTACTCAGTGCTCTGTGGTGACTTAAATGGGAAGGAAATCCATAAACGAGGGGATGTATGTATACATACAGCTGATTCACTTTGGTGTCCAATAGAAACTAACACGACATTGTAAAGCAACTATACTCCGATAAAAATTAATTAAAAACAAAACAAAACAAAACAAGAATAAATTGGCATACCAGTGCAGGTCTCTTGCGTCCAAGATCACGGCTGTTTATCTCATGCTACAGCTGTTTTTCAATCTTAGAAGCATGGTTTAAATTATAGAACAATGCTGTTCTTGGTTGTTTCTTTGTCTTTTGTCTCTGCTCCTCACTGGAGGGTAAGGTCCCTTGGATCAAGGACGTTGACTATATTACTTACTGCTTTAGTCCTGGGGCTTAGAAGATTGCCTGGCACCTAGCAGGTGCTTAGTAAGTACTTGTTGTATGGGTTAATAAAGGAATACACACTTTAACAGTGTCATTGCTTTAGGTAGTGAATGTTCATATTTCTAGGCACTTCACAGTCTGTGACGGTTTCGGAGGCAGGCCTTCAGGTTGATGTTACGAGTTGCAGGCAGACTCCTATCAGGGGATAACCGGAGGAGTGCTCACAAACTAGTCCTAAACCCAGGTGAGGGGGATTCATATGGGTCCTAAACCCACTATTCTAGATCGTGTTTGGCTGCAGTCAAGGAATTATGATAGGTGAGAGCCACACAGCTAAGATGGGCTCAGAGCAGTTAAAGAACTTACTCAAGTAAATTGCACGGGGTAGAACATCAGAAAATGAACTTGAATCTTCTAAGCCTAAGGCTGGTGAAGGCTTCTGGGTTGTGCTGGTATCTATGACGTGGGAGGAATGAAGAAAGAAGGCATGTGGTACCTTCTTCACATTACAGGTATGGCTGGGTGGAGTTACAGTCAACAATAACACTTGCAGAATTTGGCAAATGTGAATTCAGGTGCAGCAATTCCAAATCCATAGGCTTTTATCACTTACATTTCCAGGAGATTCTTGAAGGCTTTTATTTGTTTGATTCTACACTTACCTGCTGCTCAACCAACCATTTGCATCTGATTTTCAAGTTTTCAACTTTCTTTGAACACTTTTAAACCAAGACTGGAATTTCTCATTAAAATAGTTAACCCTTCTTGCAGTAATAATTTGAAAGAAACAATGACCAGTTTAAAAATAACTGGCAAATTACAAACTAAAAATTTGGTTTATAAGGTCACTTATTTTTTAACTTTGACACCTGATTATAACTTGCATAGTAAGTACATTTTCCCCCATTATCACATGCCAGCTATGGAATTAATAAACTTCCAAGAGAAAGCAGAAATTATTTTTCAACTTTAAATATTTCTTATTACATAATCATATTAGCAAACACCTACTTATTTGATTTCCTAAAAGAAATAACCACAACACATTACTGGCTGAATGTTCATATTTTTTGGAAGGAAATTATGTCTGAGAAGAGGAAATTTTTCAAATAATGTTCTTTTTTCAGTTATGAGCCATTTGAAAATGAAATAAAATATCATCTTTTCTTCAAAATTGACAGTCGTGATCTTTAAAAACAGATATTATAAAATAAGAATCATTGGTGGCTAGGACCAAGAGGACCAAAACAAAGATTTGAAAGCTGGTAGTGTTTCCAACAGAAAAGGCAATGGTACCCCACTCCAGTACTCTTGCCTGGAAAAATCCCATGGATGGAGGAGCCTGGTAGGCTGCAGTCCATGGGGTCACGAAGAGTCAGACATGACTGAGCGACTTCACTTTCCCTTTTCACTTTTATGCATTGGAGAAGGAAATGGCAACCCACTCCAGTGTTCTTGCCTGGAGAATCCCAGGGATGGGGTCGCACAGAGTCAGACACGACTGAAGTGACTTAGCAGCAGCAGCAGCAGTGTTTCCAAAGTGCAAGCACAGAGCAAGTGAAATGTCAGAGAAATCAAAGTGGTTAAGTGAGAAAAAATAAAAGTAAAGCAAAGACTTATTCAAGGTATCAGCTCCCAGGGACCAACTCTTATGCATGTTTTCATGGGCTACTGGAGGCTGAAACCCACTAGTGAGAAGACATTGCTTGATTTATGTTTATTCGCTGTTCATCATTAACTAATCATTTTCTTATGACTAGGACAGTAACTTACAATTTAAAGTCTTCAAGAAGGCCAGTGTTAAATGCTATGACATTGGAGGACTCAATGCAGTTTTCTTAACCTGCGTGTACTAAATTATTTCAGTCATCTCCGACTCTGTAACACTATGGACTGCAGCCCGCCAGGCTCCTCTGTCCTAACCATTCCTCTGTCCTAAACACTCAATGACTAAATCTAATAGAGCCTGGTGGGTCTTAGGAAACATTGCTACGAACAAAGCTAGTGGAGGTGATGGAATTCCATTTAAGCTATTTCAAATCCTAAAAGATGATGCTGTGAAAGTGCTGCACTCAATTTGCCAGCAAATTTGGAAAACTCAGCAGTGGCCACAGGACTGGAAAAGGTCAGTTTTCATTCCAGTCCCAAAGAAAGGCAATGCCAAAGAATGCTCAAACTACCGCACAGTTGTACTCATCTCACACGCTAGCAAAGAAATGCTCAGAAATTCTCCAAGCTAGGCTTCAACAGTATGTGAACCATGAACTTCCAATTGTTCAAGCTGGATTTAGAAAAGGTAGAGGAACCAGAAATCAAATTGTCAACATCTGTTAGATCATCAAAAAAGCAAGAGAGTTCCAGAAAAACATCTACTTTTACTTTATTGACTATGCCAAAGCCTTTGACAATGTGGATCACAACAAACTGTGGAAAATACATCAAGAGATGGGAATACCAGACCACCTGACCTGCCTCCTGAGAAATCTTTATGCAGGTCAAGAAGCAACAGTTAGAACTGGACCAGGAACAACAGACTGGTTCCAAATCGGGAAAGGAGTACATCAGGCTGTATATTGTCACCCTGCTTATTTAACTTATATGCAGAGTACATCATGAGAAATGCTGGGCTGGATGAATGAAGCACAAGCTGGAATCAAGATTTCAGGGAAAAATATCAATAACCTCAGATATGCAAATGACACCACCCTTATGGCAGAAAGTGAAGAACTAAAAAGCCTCTTGATGAAAGTGAAAGGGGAGAGTGAAAAAGTTGGCTTAAAACTCAACATTCAGAAAACTAGGATCATGGCATCTGGTCCCATCACTTCATGGAAAATAGATGGAGAAACAGTGGAAACAGTGAAGACTTTATTTTGGGGGGCTCCAAAATCACTGCAGATGGTGATTGCAGCCATGAAATTAAAATACACTTACTCCTTGGAAGAAAAACTATGACCAACCTAGAGAGCTTATTAAAAAGCAGAGACATTACTTTACCAATAAAAGTCCATTTAGTCAAAGTCATGGTTTTTCCAGTAATCATGTATGGATGTGAGAGTTGGACTATAAAGAAAGCTGAGTGCCGAAGAACTGATGCTTTTGAACTGTGATGGAGAAGACTCTTGAGAGTCCCTTGGACTGAAAGGAGATCCAACCATTCCATCCTAAAGAAAATCAGTCCTGAATGTTCATTGGAAAGACTGATGCTGAAGCTGAAACTCCAATTCTTTGGCCACCTGATGTGAAGAACTGACTCATTGGTAAAGACCCTGATGCTGGGAAGATTGAAAGCAGGAGAAGGGGACGACAGAGGATGAGATGGTTGGATGACATCACTGACTCTATGAACATGAGTTTGAGTAAACTTTAGGAATTGGTGATGGACAGGGAGGCCTGGTGTGCTGGAGTCCATGGGTCACAAAGAATGGGACCTGACTGAGTGACTGAACTGAACTGAACTGAGTAGAGCCCGGAGGAAATGTCTATTAACTAAAGTCTGATAGAATGGATTGAAAAACATAACTTGTTATCAACAGCAAACTTGTCAAACTGAAGGAAGATACAAGGTGCTTCACGCACCTGCTAAAACAACCTCACGATGCCAAGGTATGATCTATACCTGGGGACAGTTTTGCCAACCATGCAATTTTTGGCAATGTCTGCAGATATTTTCTTCTGTTACAGTTGTGTGAGGATTGCTACTAGCCAGAGGCCAAAGCTGTTGCTGTAACCCTATAGCTCACAGAATATGCCACCTGCAAGGAAGAAGCATGTAGTCCCCAGAATAAATAATCTTGGTGCTGAGAAACCCTGGCCTATACTGCTAGGGAGCTGGATAGGAGTCTCTCTGTTCCCTTGTTCTCCCCTCCCCAACCTTTATTTTAAAAATAATTTCATTGGGGACTTCCCTACTGGTCCAGTGGTGCAGACTCTCTGCTCCCAATACAAGGGACCTGAGTTCAATCCCTGGTCAGGGAACTTGATCCCACATGCTGAAACTAAGAGTTTGCATGCTGCAACTAAGACCTGACACAGCCAGACAAATAAATAAATGTAAAAAAATTTTTTTTCATCATTTGTTTCAATGAAGTATTTCTTGAAACATAAAGAACTGTTGTGGCTGAAGATGCACGGGAGTCTTGGAGTTCCATTAGCTCTGCTTTCTATGACCCTTTGAAATGGTCCTTAAGGCTTTTAACTATAACTTCAGGGGTCTGAAAAATATAACTAAAAAAGAGCCTCTGGAGAACAATATGGAGGTTTATTAAAAATCTAAACGTAGAACTACTATATGACCCAGCAATATCACTCTTAGGTATATACCCAGAGAAAACCGTAATTTGAAAGGATACATGCACCTCCAATGTTCACTGCAGCTCTATTTACAATAGTCAGGACATGGAAGCAACCTAAATGTCCATCAATAGAGGAATGGATAAAGAAGATGTGTACATATTTACATTATATTGGTTGGTGGTAATTTTGTTGCTAAGTCGTCTCCGATTCTCAAGACCTCTTGACTGTAGCCTGCCAGGCTCCTCTGCCCATGAGATTTCCCAGGCAAGAATACTGGAGCGGGTTGTGTTTCTTCCTCCAGGGGATCTTTCTGACCCAGGAATCAAATCTGCATCTGCTGTGCTACAGGCAGATTCTTTACCGCTGAGCCAACCAGGGAAGCCCATACATCATATTACTCAGCCATAGAAAAGAGCAAAACAATGCCATTTGCAGCAACATAGATTGACCTGCAGATTTTCATACTAAGTGAAGTAGGTCAGGCAGAAAAAAGTGAATATCATATGATATCACTTATATATGGAATCTTGAAAAAAAAAAAAGGGTAGAAATGAACTTATTTACAACACAGGAATAGAGTCATGGATATAGAAAACAAGCTTATGGTTACCAGGCGATAAACTGGGAGATTGGGGCTGACATATATACACACTACTATATATAAAATAGATAACTAATAAGAACCGAGCACAGGGAACTCTACTCACTCTGTAATGGCCTATATGGGAAATTAATCTTAAAAAAGTGTAGCTATATGTATATGAAAAATTAAAACAAAGTTAAAAGCATTGCTCTCTGGCATGGGTACTGTAGCATGCCAGGCCTCACTCTCCAAGGGATTCTCCAAGCAAGAATATTGGAGTTAGCTGCTGTTTCCTTCTCCAGGGGAGCTTCCTGACCCAGGGATCAAACCCAAGTTTCTTTATGTCTCCTGCACTGGCAGGCAGGTTCTTTACTACTAGTCCCACCTGGGAAGCCCCACCATTACTTTACCACTCTTAAGATTACTGGACAAGAAGAAGAGAGAATCCTTGCAGGAGTGTGTATGTTTGCTCCAGGTACAAGACTCTTGGACA
Organism: Cervus elaphus; assembly: GCF_910594005.1. Classification (NCBI taxonomy): domain Eukaryota; kingdom Metazoa; phylum Chordata; class Mammalia; order Artiodactyla; family Cervidae; genus Cervus; species Cervus elaphus. The sequence goes on from NC_057820.1 coordinate 20,777,072, forward strand.
TATAGGAAGATTCCTAGTAAAAGTGCATATTAGGAAAAACAATTGTTACAATAATTTTTGGTGCTTTGTGGAATGAGCATAGGAGAAAGTCCTAACAGCCCTGGAGAGCTCCACAATAAAAATAACTTCTAATGACAGCTGCATGCATTCTGCTGTGGTTGAATATATGAGAGTAGAGAATTCAAGCAACATCCAAGTGCGGAGTGAGTGGAGACAATGGAAATGTCACCATCTTCTCAAGGTCTAGAAAGATCTTACTTCATTGGACAATTTAAGTGGCTAAAATTTATTGAGTATTTACTATGTGACAGGTATTATTCTAAATGAATACAGTCCTTATATGCTTTTTTGGAATTTGAAAAATGATATTAAAGACAATGTAAAAAATTATTGTGTCAACTATAAAAAAAAGTAATGAAGATAAGCTTGCTTTAAAGGACATTAAAAAGCATTTATAAGAGAAAAGAAATTAAAGCATGCAATAACCCAGCAATACATTAGATAATGATACTAGAAATAAACTAAAAGAAGGGTGAATTTATTATAATAAACTTGGGGATTTTAAATTAGTGAAGAAAAAGTGAATTACTTTGAAAAATACAGGGACAAATTAATAGCTATTTGAGAAAAACATTATGTTTAAATTTCTGCATCATCCTTTGTATCAAAATAAATCACACATGTACAAAAATGTACATCTAAACAACAATAAAAGTATCAGGAGAAGATTTTAAATATTATTACCATCTTGGAGTGGGCAAGTTTTCCTGCCATGAAACATGATGGGTAAGCACAATTGAAATGGACTACTAAAAAATTAAATCCTTTTGCACAACAAATGTTACCACAGAAAATTTTTTAAAAATAAAGTGAGAAAAACATTTGCATTGCGTATTTCAGAAAAAAATAATTCTTCATATACCCCAAACTTTCCCAAATCAACTAGAAAATAAAGAACATAAAAACAATAAGTAGGCAAAAATGAAAAAAACACATAAAAGTATTCAAAAAATACATAAAAATATGTTTAAACTCACTCATGATTAAATAAATACAACTTAAAATTACAATGGAAAACAAATATTTACCTTTCAGAGAGGCAAATAATGAAAAGATTGCTAAGATGCATTATCAGTGCATCTTACTATTCATCTACACTTTAGGGTTATGAATTGGAGTAACATTTGGGGGTGACAATTTGATAATACCTATCAATGATCAGACACACCTTTTCACTCAGCAGTTCTATGTTCAGGAATTTCTCCTACAGGTATATTCACTTCATGGCAGAAAAATACATGAAAAAGGATGCTAACCAAAGTATAGTTTGTGACAACAAATACTTAAATATCATTAATAGGAGACCGGTTAAAACCATTATGGTGCATCTATACAATGAAATAGCGTGCGATGCTTAGGAAGACTGAAGCATGTTCATGTTCATTTGGTCTTTGGGTTGTGTAAATGCCTAGAACAGGCTTCCCTGGTGGCTCAGAGGTAAAGAATATGCCTGCCAGTGCAGGAGACTAGAGTTCAACACCTGGGTCAGGAAGACCTCCTGGAGAAGGAAATGGCAACCCACTCCAGTATTCTTGCCTGGGAAAGCCCATGGACAGAGGAGCCTGGCAGGCTAGAGCCCATGGGGTTGCAAAGAGTCGGACATGAACTTAGTGACTAAACAACAACAATAACAACGAAATGCCCAGAACAGTAGGTGTTTTAATTAATACTTATTGAAGTGAGTGGACGACCCTCATTCTAAGTGTGAAACAATGAGGAGTGGTATAGCAATAGTCCTAAGTATCAATATTTAGGAAACACACACACATACACACATATACACGCAACCACAAACACTTTCCTGGAAAGAGAGAGAGGAAACCATCAGCAGTAGTGTCTTCTCTGTACTGGAGTGAGTTTAAGAAAACAAGGCCAGATCTGGGTGAGGTGAATGAGGCACCTACGCTACAGGTTGAAGGAAGCACCCTGAGATTAAGTATCTCCTTAAATTTTGTACCCAAGCATCTAACTCACTTCACCCTGAAAGTGAAAGTATCAGTCGCTTAGTTGTAGTGTCCAGCTCTTTGTGATCCCATGGACAGTAACCTACCAGTCTCCTCCATCCATGGAATTCTCCAGGTAAGAATTCAGTGGAATTCTCCACTGAAGTTGGTAGCCATTCCCTTCTCCAGGGGATCTGCCTGACTTAGGGATTGAACCCAGGTCTCCTGGGCATGCAGGTTCTTTACCATCTGAGGCACCAAGCAACTCTTACCCCGGATCTGTGAGGGGACTTGACTTCCAGTTTTCTACTTTTTGGTTTCTTTGCTATAAGAAAGTAATTTTGGAATAAAAACATGAAATTACTTGATAATATTACAATTTAAGACTAGTGATTTTATCTTATAAAGGGACTGAAGCATTATAAAGGGACACTCAAGCACCTTAAAAACGGAATAGAGAATATCTATCATAAATATTGCTACAAAACTGATTTTAAATTTCAGTAAATATTATTGAAAGAGAAACTACATTAAAAAGACAATAGTAAGGGCTCCCCAAGTGTTGCTAGTGATAAAGAACCTGCCTGCCAAAGTAAGAGACATAAGAGACATGGGTTTGATCCCTGGGTTGGGAAAATCCCCTGGAGAAGGGAATGGTAACCCACTCCAGTATTCTTTCCTAGAGAATCCTATGGACAGAGAAGCCTGGTGAGCTACAGTCCATGGGGTCTCAAGGAGTCAGACACATCTGAACTAATTAGCACACAGCACAGTATAGGCTTATACCTTCAGAATACATACAGAATACAGACTTTCATACACAAGTGTGAAAAATGTTGAGAGTCATAATCAGTTGGACTTTTATTTATCAGACAAATCAATACACATATAAAGTAGGGTTGGTAGTTTAAATTTCAGGAAAAAAAATAGAATTTGGGTGAAAAAAAAAGGAAAATGAAAGTTCTTTTAGTAAAAGTGTAATTCATGCTGACAAGGCCATGAAGAATAGCAAAGGAAGACTTTCAAAATTAAGCAAAAACATTTAGATTTAAAAGGAATAATAGAGACTATTTTTAGTAGACAGCTTGGTTATATTTCTGTTAGCCTCTAATGGGCAAATACATATATATATTCATATATATATGATATATATATACATACACAGACATACAGAAAAAACAAGAGATATAGGTACTTGGTAATACACTAATAACATTTAAATATGTATTAAAACTTTACTTAGTTTTTTCAACTATCTGTGGCGCACTAAACTAAAAACAATAAAACTAACTGTAAGCTAAGTTGCAAAGAAAATATCAATAAAATCCCCCAAGTAGGAACTATAAAGGGAAGGTTCTTCAACAACAGTGCAATAAAATGACAAATTGTGTTCACAACCTCAGATACAAATAATTAGGTTTACTATGAAATTTAGAAAGAATACCACAAAAATTTTAGGCTAAAGGCAAGTACAAACCTAAAGTATGGAGTACTTAGAAAATAAGAAAAATGAGAACACTAATTCTCAAATTTTGTTGATTGTGGCCAAAGCAGAAGGAAAGATTTTTGTGTTAAAAGCATTCATTATTTTAAAAAAGCAGAAATAAAAAAATGACTAAGCGCAACTCAAAGAGTTTGGATAAAAACAGAACACTTGTAAAACGGCATAAAGAAGAATGTGATGAAGAATAAAAATCAAATTAATGAGCATCACAATCAATTAAAAAATAACATGGTAGTCCTTTAAAACCAAATAGCTTATAAATACAATTAAGAGAAAAGATAAACACAAATTTTAAAAATAGGTATTAGGTATTTGATAACACAAAAAAGTAGAGAGGAAATATACTACTACAAAGACATTATATACTATTCTATGAAAATATGTTAGGAAATTTCAATAGAGTAGATTACTTCTGAGACAAATTTAATGTTCAAGTTGGTTCAAGAAATAAAAAACACTATTTTCTCTTATTTCTTATATAAGAAATAATCAAATTTTTTCTTCTGAAAAGCCTTGAGCCATGTGGTTTTATTGTTGAGAATTATGTCAAACTTAAAAAAAAGATAATCCAAATTCTACATAAAACTTTTCTCAAATATGGAAAAAGCCAGCTTTGATTTTTAAAGAGTCTTCTTCAGATCTGGTTTCCTCAGTGTGTATGCCCAGAAGTGGGATTGCTGGGTCATATGGCAGGTCTATTTCCAGTTTTTTAAGAAATCTCCACACTGTTTTCCATAATGGCTGTACTAGTTTGCATTCCCACCAACAGTGTAAGAGGGTTCCCTTTTCTCCACACCCTCTCCAGCATTTATTGCTTGTAGACTTTCGGCTAGCAGATATCCTGACTGGCGTGTAATGGTACCTCGTTGTGGTTTTGATTTGCATTTCTCTGATAATGAGTGATGTTGAGCATCTTTTCATGTGTTTGTTAGCCATCTGTATGTCTTTGGAGAAATGTCTGTTTAGTTCTTTGGCCCATTTTTTGATTGGGTCATTGATTTTTCTGGAATTGAGCTGTAGGAGTTGCTTGTACATTTTTGAGATTAATCCTTTGTCTGTTTCTTCATTTGCTATTATTTTCTCCCATTCTGACGGCTGTCTTTTCACCTTGCTTATAGTTTCCTTTATTGTGCAAAAGCTTTTAAGTTTACTTAGGTCCCATTTGTTTATTTTTGCTTTTATTTCTAATATTCTAGGAGGTGGGTCATAGAGGATCCTGCTGTGATTTATGTCGGAGAGTGTTTTGCCAGATCTGAAAGAGACACGTGCACCCCAATGTTCATCGCAGCACTGTTCATAATAGCCAGGACAAGGAAGCAACCTAGATGCCCATCAGCAGACGAATGGACAAGAAAGCTATGGTACATGTACACAGTGGAATATTACTCAGCCATTAAAAATAATTCATTTGAATCAGTTCTAATGAGATGGATGAAACTGGAGCCCATTATACAGAGTGAAGTAAGCCAGAAAGATAAAGACCAATACAGTATACTAATGCATACATATGGATTTAAAAAGATGGTAACGATAACCCTATATGCAAAACAGAAAAAGAGACACAGATGTACAGAACAGATTTTTGGACTCTGTGGCAGAAGGCGAGGGTGGGATGTTCTGAGAGAATAGCATTGAAACAAGTATACTATCAAGGGTGAAACAGACCACCAGCCCAGGTTGGATGCATGAGACAAGTGCTCAGGGCTGGTGCACTGGGATGACCCAGAGGGATGGGATGGGGAGGGAGGTGGGAGGGGGGATCGGGATGGGGAACACATGTAAATCCATGGCTGATTCATGTCAATGTATGGCAAAAACCACTACAATATTGTAAAGTAATTAGCCTCCAACTAATAAAAATAAAAGAAAAAAATAAATAAATACAAATCAATGACCCTAAAAAAAAAAAAGAGTCTTTTAAAGATAGTTGAAAAAATTCAATTTTTCACCTATACTTTAAGGGAATGAAAAGAAAAGCCACAAATTAGGGAAAAAAAATATTGCTAAGCATTTCTGAAAAAGGACTTGTATCCAAAATAAACAAAGAACACTTAAAATGCAGCAATAAGAAAACAGTCTCATTAAAAAATAGACAAAATATTTGAACAAATATTTCACCAAAGAAGATATAAAGATGGAAAATAAGCATATGAAAAGGTTCTCAACATCACACATTATTAGGAAATTGCAAATTAAAACAATAGTGAGATACTGTTACCTTACTGCATGTAAACACAATCGCTTCAGTCATGTCTGACTCTTTGTGATCCAATGGACTGTAACCCGCCAGGCTCCTCTGTCCATGAGACTCTCCAGGCAAGAATACTGGAGTGGGTTGCCATGCACCCCTCCAGGGGATCTTCCTGACCCAAGGATTGAACCTGCAGCTCTTGTATCTCCTGCATTGCAGATGGATTCTTTACCCACTGAGCCATCTAAAGAAAGGCTAAAATCCAAACACTGACAACACCAAATGCTGACAATGATATAGAACATAGGCACTGTCATTCACTGCTGGTGGCACAGTCACTTTGGCAGACAGTTGAACAGTTTCTTACAAAGCTAAACATAGTATATGATCTAGCAATCACAGTCCCAGGCATATACTCAAATGAGTTGAAAACCTATGTCCACACAAAAACCTGCACACAGATATCTATGATATCTATGGCAGCTTTATGTCATAACTGCCAAAACTTGGAAGCTACCAAGATGTCCTTCAATAGGTAAGTGGATAAATAAACTGTGGTACATCCAGACAATGAACTATTACTCAGCACTAAAAAGAAATGGCATCTGGTCCCATCACCTCATGGGAAATACATGGGGAGACAGTGGAAACAGTGGCAGACTTTATTTTTCTAGGCTCCAAAATCACTGCAGATGGTGACTGCAGCCATGAAATGAAAAGACGCTTGCTCCTTGGAAGGGAAGTTATGACCAACCTAGATAGCATATTAAAAAACAGAGACATTACTTTTCCAACAAAGGTCTATCTGGTCAAGGCTATGGTTTTTCCAGTGGGCATGTATGGATGTGAGAGTTGGACGGTGAAGAAAGCTGAGCGCTGAAGAATTGATGCTTTTGAACTGTGGTGTTGGAGAAGACTCTTGAGAGTCCCTTGGACTGCAAGGAGATCCAACCAGTCCATCCTAAAGGAGATCAGTCCTGGGTGTTCATTGGAAGGACTGATGCTGAAGCTGAAACTCCAGTACTTTGGCCACCTCATGTGAAGAGTTGACTCATTGGAAAAGACCCTGATGCTGGGAGGGATTGGGGGCAGGAGGAGAAGGGGACGACAGAGGATGAGATGGCTGGATGGCATCACCGACTCAATGGGCATGGGTTTGTGTAGACTCCGGGAGTTGGTGACGGACAGGAAGGCCTGGCGTGCTGCGATTCATGGGGTCGCAAAGAGTTGGACACGACTGAGCGACTGAACTGAACTGAATTGAAAAAGAAATGAACTCTCAAGTCATGGAAGAGACATGGAGGAAAATGAGATGCAAATTGCAAAGTAAAATAAGTCAATCTGAAAAGGCTATGATTTCAATGATATGATATTCTGGAAAAGGCAAAACTAAAGATACAGTAAAAAGATGAGTGGTTGCCAGAGGTTAAAGGAGATAGACGAGGAGGGGTGAGTTAGGAGGAGCACAGGGACTATTTGTTGTTGTTTAGTCAAGCCTTGTCTGACTCTTTTGCAACCCATGGACTGTAGACCAGACTTCCCTGGTGGCTCAGTGATAAAGAATCTGTCTGCCAATGCAGGAAACATGGGTTTGATCCCTAGATCAGGAAGATCCCCTGGAGAAGGAAATGGCACTCCAGTATTCTTGCCTGGAAAATTCCATGGACAGAGGAGCCTGGCGGGCTACAGTCTATAGGGTCACAACAGAGTTGGACACAGTGGAGCTACTGAGCGTGCACACATGGATTATAGTTCACTAGGCTCCTCTGTCCATGGAATTTTCCAGGCAAGAATGCTGGAGTGGGTTGCCATTCCCTACTGAGGGATTGAACCCATGTTTCCTGCATTGGCAGATGTATTCTGTGCCACTGAGCCACCAGTGAAGCCCAGGGAATATTTAAGGTTTGATATTTGGATATTTGCTTTCATAACTGTTATGATGGATAAAAACCAGTATACATTTGTCAAAACCCACAGAATTGAACAACAGGACAAAAAGTGATCTCTAATATAAACTGTGGACTTAGTTAATAATTTTTCAACTTGGTTTATTAATTGTAACAAATATAGCCCATTAATTCGAGATGTTAATAACAAGGGAAGTTGTGTACGTATGAGGAGAAGAGGTGGAAACTATACTTTGTCCTCAATTTTTTGTAAACCTCAAACTAATCCAATAAAATAAATTCTATTAATTAAAATATTACATATAATTCAATATTCAGTGTTCATAAATAAAGTGTTATTGGCAAGGAGGAAAATAAAACTACATACACAGAAACACTCTCATAAAGAGAGTTGCAAACATCTCAAATAATATATGAGCAAAGCAATTTGGATAGTCTACTGAAGAAATAATTCAAGAAGCATTTTTACCTGGATAGCATCTCAAAAGTTATATATACATAGCACACTGTATAACAATTTTATTTATAATAATAATTTCAGTTGATAGCAAAACTGCATTTGGAAGGAAATATTGACATCCATTTCTGGTTAAGTCTCAAAGCAATATTAGGAATAGGAGTATATTTCTCCCCATTTAACATATTAATATTAAATCGAGTCAGCATCATATGAATGGTTTTTAACAATGTGTGCTTCTCGTTTCGTAATAGACATTTCTTGGGTGTCTTCCAAACTCATGATAATCTCTCCTTCTCTAGAAACAGCCCTTGAGACTCAGGGATGAAGCTCCAGGTGGTATGTCTACCATCTGACCTTTACCATTGCTGACTGATGTAGCAGACTCCCGGCCTCTGATGGCTGATCAGGCTTCATCTCCTGAGAATCTGAAATTTAGGGTTGACAGACAGAGACTGGCAAGTAGTTGGAGCTCTGCTTTATTTACTGACAGTGTTTGACAGAGAGACTTCCAGAATTCTCTATTCTTTCCTGAGTCTTGGCTTTCAACTGTTCCTTGGATTCTAGCATACTGCTATTTCCACTTAAATGTGTGAGATTTGTTTATGTGGCTTCCAAACAACAACAGAAAACCTCAAGTAACTCAGATGCTAATAGGTGTTTGATGGTGAAAATGGGGTGGGGGGGGGTGTTGATCAGTAGACAATTTGTGTGGGAATGTAAACAAACTTACAGAGCTCTCTTTATTTTGGAACTTCTCAGAGTCAATAACATGTCACATTGTGAGTCTCGAGGAGTAATCTGTGGTATGCAATTTCACAGTTTTATTTGACCACAGAATATTTTTTGTTTTGGAAGATGCTTTAAAAAGATTGGTGTGCTAAAGAACATACTTTGGGAAACAGTTCCCTAGTGGTATTCTCAATAAACCAGCATCTTCATCCTCTTGACTTAATTGGTTCTAGAAAGTCTTGGCCAATTCATGTCATCTCTATAGCAATCTCTTGGTAGCTGTAATGAGGAGGAAATTAATTCATAATACCAGTAGTGTCAGCAGCAAAAATAAAAACAGAAGATGCCTGAGATTCCTTTTTAATCCAAGTTCATGAATTTCTTGAGGGAAGCACTTATTTACTATTGTGTCCCTGGAAGAGTATCTGGCTCACAAGAAACAAAAAAACAAGTGTGTGTGTGTGTGTGTGTGTGTGAGTCACTCAGCCATGTCCAACTCTATGCAACCCTATGAACTCTAGCCTGCCAGGCTTCCCTGTCCTTGGAATTCTCCAGGCAAGAATACTGGAGTGGGTAGCCATTCTCCAGGGGATCTTCCCAACCCAGAGATCAAACCCAGGTCTCCTACATTGTGTCCTTCATAATTAAATAAATAGAAAGTGAAAGTGAAGTCTCTCAGTCATGTCCAACACTCTGCTGCTACCCCATGGACTGTAGCCTACCAGGCTCCTCCGTCCAATGGGATATTCTAGGCAACAGTACTGGAGTGAATTACCGTTTCCTTCTCCAGGGGATCTTCCCAACCCAGGGATCGAACCCAGGTATCCTGCATTGCAGGCAGATGCTTTACCTTCTGAGTCACCAGGGAAGCCCTAAATAAGTAGATATTTTCTTTTAATTTCCTTGAGATTAAGATAGTTTCTGGCTATTGTTAATTGTTTAAATCATCTTTTTCTGGGAGATACAATAAAATTTGAGGATGCTGGTCATAGATCAGGTAGTTCTAAGTATATACATTTTTATCTTACAAAAACTGTAGGAATTGCACAGAAAGAATATTCATCCAGTCACATGGTCACTGCTGCTTTTCCTCTTTTTGTCACCATCAGTGAAAGGGGAAGAATGAATTGCTGCTCCAATGACTGAGTACCTTGGTGGTGGTTTAGTTGCTAAGTCTTGCGACCCCACGGGCGGTAGCCTGCCAGGCTCCTCTGTCCATCGGATTCTCTAGGCAAGAATACTGGAGTGTGTTGCCATTTCCTTCTCCAGGAGATCTTCTCAACCCAGGAGTCAAACCCGGGTCTCCTGCATTGCAGGCAGATTCTTTACTGACTGATCTATGAGGAACGATTGAGTACTTTATTATCCCAGACTTCTCCTTTACTCTCTCCTATTCACACTCTCTACTCCATTGAACTGGATGCATTGGTTCATCAGAACTATGTGCTTTTCTGAAGATTCTCATTCATTCACAAGATTGTCATAGTTGTTGTAATTAAAGTGTGTTAGTTGCTCAGTTGTTTTCGACTCTTTGTGACCCCATGGACTGTATGTAGCCCACCAGGCTCCTCTGGCCATAGAATTCTCCAGGCAAGAATACTGGAGTGGGTAGCCATTCCTTTCTCTGGGAGATTTTCCCAACCAGGGGATCAAACCCAGGTGTCCTGTATTGCAGGTAGATTCTTTACCATCTGAGCCACCAGGGAAGCCCAAAGGAGAACATAAATCTGCAGAGCCTGACGGTCCTAGATTTTAAATTTTAGTGGCACTGGGCTCCTGGTTGGTGCTGAGTCAAGTTTCCCTTCTCTAGGATTTTGGACTTGGGTGAAAAGAGAAGGGGGAAGGGAAGGAAGGAAAGAGGGAGGAAGAGAGAGGGGTAGAGAGAGAGAAAGAGAGAGAGAGAGGTGTACACCTGGAGAAACAGAGAGGCTGTTCTGTTGGAAGAGAATAGGATGGACAGAGAACACAGTAATGGAATAGAGCAGAACTTCTGAGAGTGTATGATGATGATTATTCCTGCGATGCAGACATATTCCTTTCTTTAATCCTAGGAGACAGCTCAGTGTTTTTACAAGAAAGCTTCAGATCGGATAGCCATCACTCGCAACGAGTCTTGGACAATGCCTTTAAACTATCACTTGGAGAAAATTATGCTTAACTTGCAAGGCTATTCTGTTCAGCTGAGGGAATCTATAAATAGATTAGAAAAACAGCAAGGAGAAATCATAGATGTTTTGGATTTTGAAGAGACCTTCAAGAGCCAAAGTCTGGAGAGATAAAGTGATTTGGCCAATTACCAACATCAGCTTGCCAAACAGTCTGGTCCTTAATGCTCTTTACTCTTTATTGCATTGCTCAATTTCTGGTTTCATTTCCTTTCTGTCGGCTAGTTCATTCTTTGGTCTTGGGTCTTTGGCTCACTATTCTTCTGCTGATGCTCATATACATTTCACATATTCCCTTCCCTTGGCCCTGCATTCGACCATTAGCTTCAGGTTAAAATTACTTTCTTCATGAACCCTGGACTCAAGTGTAATAGCTCCCTAATCGCAGTCTCTTCTTTGCTGGGTAAAAGTCAGTTCAATGAACTTCCATAGAAGGAGTTTCCAATTCCTAGAAGTTGCATTAGTTTGACCTTAGTACTGTGATCACAGGGCAAGGTAAGATGTGATATAAGCTCAACACAAGGACATGTTATTTAAAACATTTATAGGAGTTGTGGCTCTGTTGATATAAAGTGTGTATATATATATACATATATATATATACACACACACACACATATATATGGGCTTCCCACATGGTTCAATGGTAAAGAATCCACCTACTAATGCAGGAGATGCATGAGATGTGGGCTCCATCCCTGGGTTGGGAAGATCCCCTGGAGGAGGAAATAGCAACCCACTCTAGTATTCTTGCCTGGAAAGTTCCATGAACAGAGGAGCCTGGTGGACTATACAGTTCATGGGGCTGCAAAGAGTCAGACATGATTGAGCAACAGAGCATGAAAGAAATCTTACATAGATTCATTGAATATCAATCAGCCTAGGTGGGTGCTGCAAACTTAAATCAGGCTACAAAATTAGGCAATATGACATCTGAATCCAAGGCCAGGTGCATTTAAAAAACATGATATTGGAACTCTCAGAAGTCTAGTTTTGGCTTTTGCACTGGCCCAGAGGTTCTAATCCTGAGAATGTCCTGGGTATTTGTGGTCCACATCCCACATTATGGGCCGAACTGCGCTCACATTTATATCTAAAGTTCTGTTCCTCCCTCCCCCCACACCGGTACCTCAGAATGTGATTGCACTTTGAGAAACAGCTTTTGAAGAGGTAACCGAGTTAAAATGATGCGATTACAGTGGACTCTAATCTAATCTGACTGACGTTCTCACAAGAATAAGAAATTTTGACACATGGAGAGACACCAGGGATGCCTGCACAGAGGAAAGACTGAGTGAAGAAACAGCAAGAAGCATGCCATATGCAAGCCAAGGAGACAGGTCTCAGAAACCAAACTTTCTGACACCCCGATCCTGGGCTTACAGTCTCTAGAAGTGTCAGAACATAAATTCTCGTTGTTTAAGCCACCCAGTCTGTGGTATTTTGTTATGGCAGCCCTAGCAAATACTCCATTCAGTATTTACTATCATTACATTCAGTTCAGTTCAGTCGCTCAGTTGTGTCCAACTCTTTGCGACCTCATGAACCACAGCATGCCAGGCCTCCCTGTCCATCACCAACTCCCGGAGTCCACCCAAACCCATGTCCATTCAGTCGGTGATGCCATCCAACCATCTCATCTTCTGTCGTCCCCTCTCCTCCTGCCCTCAATCTTTCCTAGCATCACGGTCTTTTTTTTTTTTTTTCCATTTTATTTTATTTTATTTTTTTCATTTATTTTTATTAGTTGGAGGCTAATTACTTTACAATATTGTAGTGGGTTTTGTCATACACTGACATGAATCAGCCATGGATTTACATGTATTCCCCATCCCGATCCCCCCTCCCACCTCCCTCTCCACCCAATCCTTCTGGGTCTTCCCAGTGCACCAGGCCCGAGCACTTGTCTCATGCATCCAACCTGGGCTGGTGATCTGTTTCACTATAGATAATATACATGTTTCGATGATGTTCCCTCGAAACATCCCACCCTCGCCTTCTCCCTCAGAGTCCAAAAGTCTGTTCTGTACATCTGTGTCTCTTTTTCCGCCCTGCATATAGGGTCAAACGAGTCAGCTCTTTGCATCAGGTGGCCAAAGTACTGGAGTGTCAACTTCAACATCAGTCCTTCCATTGAATATTCAGGACTGATATCTTTTAGGATGGACTAGTTGGATCTCCTTGCAGTCCAAGGGACTCTCAAGAGTCTTCTCCAACACCACAGTTCATTCCGTTCATTAAATTCAGTCTCTGTGCTGCAGGCAGGATGCAGATCACGTGCCCTGAGTTCCCACTAGCATTTCTGCCTGCTAACTGGGGGACGCTCAGGTGCACGTGGCTTCTTAGAGCCTGGAGCTCAGGCCCTGAGCACTTCGCTCCTTCTCAGTCACTCTTCTCGAGCCTTCTGCCTTCTGTGTGGGCCTCAAAGGTGCATCCGCGGAGTAGGAAGCACATGGAATCCATCTCTCTAGCTAGACAACAATTGTTCTGGCAGAAACTGTTGAAGATATTGACTAGAAGGGCATGGCAACCCACTTGGGATTCTTGCCTGGAGAATCCCATGGACAGAGGAGCCTGGTGGGCAGCAGTTCATGGGGTTGCAAAGAGTGGGACACTGCTGAAGCGACTAACACACCACACACATTCAGTTTAGAAGGTAATATGAAAATTACTTTTGATGACATAATTAAGTTTTGTTTCTTAAATGTTGGGACAAAATATAGAAACAATCTAAATATATGAAGTATTTTAAATACTTGAAATAGCTATACTTAAAAATATTTAAAATAGCTAAAACATTTAAGAAACACTGGCATATTAGGGGATAGATTATCTAATTTGTGTGTGTATGTGCTTACTTGCTCAGTCGTGTCTGACTCTTTGTGATCCCATGGACTGTAACCCACTAGGCTCCTCTGTCCATGAAATTTTCCAGGCAAGAATATTGGAGTGGGTTGTCATTTCCTACTCCAGGGGATCTTCTGAACTCAAGGATCAAACTGCATTTTTTGCATTTCCTGCATTGACACGTGCCACCTGGGAAGCCTAGATTATTTAACAGGTAACACCGACTCAATTGACATGAGTTTGAACAAACTCCAGGAGATAGTGAAGGACAGGGAAGCCTGGCATGCTGCGGTCTATGGGGCTGCAAAGAACCGGACATGACTGAGTGACTGAACAACAACAAGCATTATTATTCTAATTTAAAATGCATACAAAACCGGAGAGACTTACATAGAAAACAAGTTTATAGTTACAAAGGGGAAAGGGACGGGCAGAGGGATAAACTAGGAGTATGGGATTAACAAATACAAACACTATACATAAAATAGATAATCAACAGGATTTACTAAGTAGCACAGGGAATTGTATTCAATATATCCTAATAACCTATAATGGAAAATAATATGAAAAATGTAAAACTGAATCACTTTTCTATACACCTGAAACTAACACAATATTGTAAATCAAATGCACTTCAATAATAATAAAAAAAACTAAATTACACCCACCTAGGAGGCAGCTTCTAAAAACAAAGGGATTAAGAGAAAATTAATTCTGGATAAAAGTTATTTTTATTTAAAATAAAATATGATATTTGAATAATTAATTCAGACTATTTTAAATTGAAATCTTATAAACTTATGAACTATATTGAAACTTTTATGAGAACATGAATCATTATAAGTTTAATTTATTAAATTTATGACAGTTATTTAAATCTGTAGGAAAGCTTGTTGGTTGGAAATTTGAAATCATTAGAAACTTGAATGTAATGAAGCTCATAAATAAAATTTAAAATGTTTAAAGGATTTAAGTTAACTACACTACAGAATTCATAAAAATAATTGCTAAAATTTCACCAAATCTATGGATAGAAAAATAATTTGTATATATATTTAAAATATAAGTTGTTGTGTTGTTCTGTCACTCAGTCATGTCCAACTCTTTGCAACCCCATGGACTACAGCGGGCCAGGCTTACCTGTCCTTTATCATCTCTTGGAGTTTGCTCAAACTCATGTCTATTGAGTCGATGATGCCATCCAACCATCTCATCCTCTGTTGCCCTCTTCTCCTCCTGCCCTCAATCTTTTCTAGCATCAGGTTCTTTTCCAATGAGTCAGCTCATCGCATTTGGTGGCCAAAGTATTGGAACTTTAGCTTCAGTATTATCCTTCCAATGAATATTCAGGGTTGATCTCCTTTAGGATGGACTGGTTGGATCTCCTTGCTGTCCAAGGGACTCTCAAGAGTTTTCTCCAGCACCACAGTGTGAAAGCATCTATTCTTCTGCACTCAGCCTTCTTAATGGTCCAACTCTCCCATGACTACTGGAAAAACTATAGTTTGACTATATGGACGTTTGTCGGCAAAGTGATATCTGTGCTTTTTAATATGCTGTCTAGGTTTGTCATAGCTTTTTTCCCCAAGGAGCAAGCATCTTTTAATTTCATGACTGCAGTCAACGTCTGCAGTGATTTTGGAGCCAAGAAAATAAAGTCTGTCACTGTTTCCATTGTTTCCTTATCTATTTGCCATAAAGTGATGGGACCAGAGGCCATAATCTTCATTTTTTAAATGTTGAGTTTTAAGCCAGATTTTTCACTCTCCTCTTTCACTTTCATCAAGAGGCTCTTTAGTTCCTCTCTGCTTTCTGTCATAAGTGTGGTGTCATCTGCATATCTGAGGTTAATGATATTTCTCCCAGCAATCTTGATTCCAGCTTGTACTTTACCCAGCCTGGCATTTTGCATGATGTACTCTGCAAATAAGTTAAATAAGTAGGGTGACTGTAAACATCCTTGATGTACTCCTATCTCAATTTTGAACTACTCTGTTGTTCCATGTCTGGTTCTAACTGTTGCTTCTTTCCCTGCATACAGGTTTCTCATGAGGCAGGTCAGGTGGTCTGGTATTCCCATCTCTTTAAGAATTTCCCACAGTCTGTTTGATCCCCACAGTCAAAGGCTTTAGGGTAGCCAGTGAAGCAGAAATAGATATTTTGAATTTGTAAATGTAATAAGTCAAGTATTTATCCTATTTCAAAAATAATCCCAGCTTTACAGAAATGTTGCAAGTTCAAAACAAAGATTTTTTTTTCCCCATGAAATATTTATAATTTGCTGACATGATGCCTTTTGACTCCCAAATACTTTAGTATAATTTCCTGCAATCAAAGACATTTTCAAATATAACCACAGCATAATCAGCAAAATCAGGACATAAATATTTTTATATTACTACCATCTAATCTTTAGAAATCATTCAATTTTCACCAATTGCCCCCAAATTCCCTTTAGAAGATATGGATAAAACTCAGAATCTTGTGTTGCAGTTCTTTTTTTTTCTTGGCCCTACCATGTGGCTTGTGGAATTTCAGCCCCCCCACGAAGGATGGAACCCGGATCCTTGGCAATGAAAGCACCATGTCTTAATCACTGAACCCGTAGGGAATTCCCCATGTTGAATTTGAAATCGTGTCTCTATAGTCTCACTCAACCTGGGATAATTTCTCAGTCTTCTGGATTTAGGTTTGTCTGTGTTTTCTCTTGATTAAATACTAGCTATGCAACTTTGGCAGGATTTCTACAAAGGGGATGCAGAGCTCTTCTATTGCACCTTAATTAGGTGAGGAACAAACTCAGTTGACCTTTTTATTGTCATATTCTCTTTGATCATTTAGTAAAAGTGGTGTATTCCAAGCTTCTGCATTGTTTGCTCTGTAATAAGTATTTTGTGGGAGATACCACATAAATATTCTGTTCCTCATCAAACTTTCCATTTATTCATTTAGGTAGATCTGTATAGACTCATGGTTTCCTATTTTATACCTGTTGTTTTCATTATTTGATGCCCAAACTGTACCAAATTTGGCCAGTGAGAACTCTTTCAAGGTGGAGTCTGTGTTTCTTTGATAAGTTTGTTTCATTTTTCTGGAACATCTTTGCTTTCTGGTACAGAAAGGGATCCCAGACTCTTTAACTCTCCCTGGCAACCCACTCCAGTGTTCTTGCCTGGAGAATCTCAGGGACAGGGGAGCCTGGTGAGCTGCCATCTATGGGGTCGCACAGAGTTGGCCACGACTGAAGCGACTTAGCAGCAGCAGCAGCCTCAGTCCTAGAATCAGTTATTTTTCTACGGATCCCTTCTTCCCTTTGGCAGAAAATAGTGTTGAGAAACTAAGATCTGGGTGCTAGGTGTGCTAACTTACATTGGGTGCTGCTGCTCCGAGGTTGTCTCAGTGGACAGAGTGTTGGAATATGTATGCATACACACAGAGGCGTATATTCTGTATCTGTTGTATTTACTGAAAATGAAGAGATCACACCAATACATCCAATTCTAATTTAACACCACTCTACTATTCCACACTGGGACCTGACACCTCGAGCCAGACTATCACCTCCTCCATGAATACATCCTGCTCACTGCATTGGAACTGGGGACACCCTACTCTGGGCTCTCCCACCCCGAGCCTGACACTGAGCCTTGCTTGGCTCCACCTAATTGCCTTAGAACTGGGTTGCTTAGAAAGGGAAGGAAGGCAACGGGAAAGAGAAGAAGAAGCATATGTGCTTAGTCACGTCTGACTCTTTGTGACCCCATGGGCTATATAGCCCGCCAGGCTTCTCTGCCATGGAATTTTCCAGGCAAGAACACTGGAGTGAGTTGCCATCTCCTACTCCAGGGATCTTCCTGACCCAGGGGTTGAACCCACATCTCCTGGGCCTCCTGCATTGGCAGGTGGATTCTTTACCACTGTGCTACCTGGGAAGCCCCAGAAGGAGAGACAAATATTAATCTAAAATCACAAACGGCCTCTGAATATCTTTTCTGCCCAAAAGTCACCTGCAGGGGCATATTACAAAAATGTGTTCTTCACTCTTATGAGGTCCTCATTTCTCTAAAATTTCTGGTTTCCTTTAGATTTCATTTTCTCAGCTTTATTGTCATGAAGTTCACATTGTCTAGGCACATGAACATATTAAGCACTTCAATCATTTTATGCATCAACTTATGGGATACTTAAGATTATATTTACTCATGTGTGTGCTAGTCACTCAGTTGTGTCCAACTCTTTGCGACCCCAGGGATTGTAGCCTGCCAGGCTCCTCTGTCCATGAGATTCTCCAGGCAAGAATACTGGTGTGGGTTGCCATTTCCTTCTCCAATTTACTCATGTAGTGCTAATGAAAACCTTGAAAACCTTTGGACAGTCTTCCAACCTCTTATGTCAGATGGTAAAGAATCTGCCTACAATGTAGGAGACCTGGGTTTGATCCCTGGGTCAGGAGGATTCCTGGAGAAGGGAATGGCTACCCACTCCAGTATTCTTGCCTGGAAAATTCCATGGACAGAGGAACCCAGCAGGCTACAGTCCATGAGGACATAGCTGAGTGACTAACATCAAATTCAGTGATTTTAGGAGATAGCACTGCCATGTAGCATAAGGCTTTGACTAATTCTGTTTGGCAATGCTAGGACCTAGAATATTTTTGGACATTTGGAAACGTGGAAAATCTGAGGTACAATGTAAGTACTAATTACTTTATCTTTGAAGAAGCAATACGATGTTCTTCCACGAATTACTGCAATCAGCTTCAGTGTTTGGGGGAAAAAATTAGAAAAACCTCAAAGCAGATTGAGACAATATTAGTACCACAGAAATACAGTCAAGATCATGGTTACCTCTCTAATTTCTTTATCAACTTTTATTATTCTGATTTGCCTTATAGCTACTGGACTCACTTATTATTCTAATTTGCTTTTGATTATAGGAGTCATTTACATTTAGCAAACCATTAGGGAGGGCACTATCTACCACATTTTTAGTTAAGTCTTTCTTCTGGAAACGTGGTCAAAAATGACAACTTGTGTGTAGAGCTCTGTTAGGATCGGGCTTCTAGTAGAGTTGTCACCAGGTTGAGCCTAAAATACACAAATCATGTTGTTAGTCAGGTCAGTCCATGCACATAATTCACATTAAATGAATTTTCTTCTTGCTTCAATGTTGTAGCAAATAGAACTAAGAAAGTTGTATCCATGGAAACATATCCAAGTTTCCCCCCAGATTCTTTTCCCAGGAGTGGTGATAATTCCAATCAGGAGCTCTGAGGCCCTGGTGATGACATTACTGAAAATATCTAGGATCAAAGTGGTGTCGCAGGTTCATACTTGTCTAGACTCTGCTGAACCCCACGGGTCACTAACTCTGCAGAATTCCTAGGGAAGGGCTTTGCACACACAGGTGATTTCAGGGTAACAAGTTAAAAAGGACCCTATCTTGATTTCAAGTTTGTCAAATAAAAATGTCTCAGATTTAGAACTGGTTCAGACTAGTGGAACTAACTACCTGTCCATTGTGGGTTTCATGAATAGCTTCTTACTCGTTTGATAGCTATTTGATTTACATTTTCCCCCCTTTACATTATAATCCATGAAAAAAAGATTTGGTCCTTTTACTTTTATGCAGATATTTTGCCATACTTACAAGGCCCCCAGAGAGACCCTCTGGGAGAAAGTATTCACTAATGTGGTGCTTATAAGAGAGAAAACAGATCCGAAAAGAGCCAGATAGTATCTAGTATTAGTCATTGGGCCTTTCCTGTATTTGATGTACAAAAGAATGAATGATGTTACTTGCTCTCTCTCCTTCTCTTGTAGGAAGAGATGATAAGGATTTAGATCAGGGACTAGAGAGAAGCTTTGATATTACCTTTCCCCCTGGTATTCAATTTCTTGTGCTAGTGAGAAAGAATATATCAGACCCATCTTCTGTTAAAAGAATGAGTAAAATTGTAAAGATGTTGAAACAGGGAAAACAAAAAGAGTGAGCGTCTTGAGTGGCTTACCCATCCACGTTTTATTCTATGTTTGTGCTATTTTATAACTCATTAAGTTGGAGAACACTGATAATAATGCAAAATATTCTTCTCTACAAAGATGCAAACTAATTGTGCTCAGTGGCACACCACTGATTATTGTTTCATCTTGAGACCTGTTTTACATTAATTTGTAAATTAGTGTCAATCTTTCATTTTCCCTATATGTGTTCTGATTTTTGACTTCTTCCTTGAACTGCTTGCAACATCTGACTTGTTCATTGTATAATTTATGAATAGACAAAATTTTTGACACATTCATTTTACATCAGTATGAGAGTCACAATTAAATCCTTTTTAGAAACACCATCTTGTAAATATTTTGAAGCTTCCAATTTGATGCACAGTGGATTCACCTGACAGATGAACAGTTTGAGTAGCTGGAATGTGTCTCTCTTGGGTGACTTGAACTCTATTTCTTGGTTTCCCTTGGTAAATCCCTAGTAGCAACAGAACTGTAACTTTGTTGATCCTCTGTTTCTTCACATATTTTCCTTTTTACTATGTTTCTATTTTGTTTTTGCTTTTGGAACTTTTACAATGAATAAATTATTCCCTCTTGGTGACAATTAACTGTGATTTGGAACTTGATTTTATGGCTTAACCTTTGCGTCTTCTGTAAATAGATAAAGAGATTACTGAGATTTATTCTTTTTTTGAGTAAGAAACAACAGAAAATCTGATTTGCTATTATGGTTTTTTCTTTATTTGTCTACTTGTCTTCTTTGAAGAAATTAAGAATCTCATGCCCATCAGGAAAGAGGACAACATTTTTGATATACGGGCAGGTTACTTTTTTGTGTTTACTCTTGAGTTGTGATTATGTTTAGACTTGAAGCTATAAGATCCCTATGTGTCTCTGTATATATATGTTTAGAATTCATAAAGACCTTTGCATCTTTATGTATGAGTACACAGTATTTTTCTATCTCTGGAGAGAATTAATAAATTAGATTTAGAAGTCTCTAAATTAAAGAAACTCTGTTCTGATTGGCCTGTAGAGCTCTTATGTAAATAAGTTCTTATGTAAGTCAAAGATTTATAAAATTCCAGGAAAATGTGGAAATTAAAGTTTTGATACTTTTTCATTTTTTTTTTCTCTGTTTGTCCATGCAACATGAGAATCTTCCCCAACCAGGGATCAAACCCACGTCCCCCATGTTGGGAGTGCAGAATCTTAACCACTGGACTGCCAGGGAAATCCAGAGTTTGATACTTTTAATGTGCTATGCTTAAAGAGTATTCTCACACAAATGATTTAAAATTTTAAGGTCATACAATTGAGATAAATATTTGGCAAATCAGAGTAGTAATGATTTTGGTTTAACACAAATAGCTTTTCCTCTGATTTATCAGTGTTAGGTATAACATAAACATATATTTTATTACTGCACTTGTGTTTGCTTTTCTTAAGCTTATTGATGCATACTAATAAAATAAGCTAACACTACTTTGACATAATCTGTAATATAATGAGAAATCCATATTCAACAAAATCAAATCATTATTCTGACAACTTTATATCATCAGTAATTTTGTTTTTTACTGTCAACTTGAATATAATTACTCAGATCTTTCAGTAGCATAAAAACTTAGATAGCTATTAGGTTAAATAGCATAAAGAATATTCATATGATATCCAGATAGTTTCTAATCATGATAGAATACTGGAAATTTGATGCCTAATTATTAAACTTAACTTTAAGTTTATATACTTTTGCTTATAGCCAATGAAAAGTTCCTATTTTGGGTCATGTTAGTGAACATGTTCATTTTTTCTCTTTAAAAAGATATGTGTGTGGCTATACAAAGATGCAACATAAACTTCTCTTGTCTGTGAAAATGTCTTTGGAAGAAAGGAATTCGTAGCTATCTACCTCTAATTTTCTCCGTGAAATAGAGTTACTTTGGTTGAAAAATCATAATTAATATGAATGGCTGAGAAGACATCATAAGCAATGTTATTGTTGTTTAGTTGCTGAGTCTTGTCTGACTATTTTGCAATCCCGTGAACTATAGCCCACCAGGCCCCTCTGTCCATGGGATTTCTCAGTCAAGAATACTGGAGTAGGATGCCATTTCCTTTTCCAGAGGATTTTCTCTACCCAGGGATTGAATTTGCGTCTCCTGCATTGGCAGGTGGATTCTTTACCACTGAGCCAACTGGGAAGCCCCATCACAAGCAACAGGGATAGACTAATACCACCGTCTCTTTGCTTTTGTGTTTCAAAGAGAAAATAGTCTTAACCTATAGTGGAGTTGTTTTTTTTAAATTAATTCTTATTGGAGTATAGCTGCTTTAAATTCTGTGTTAGTTTCTTGCTATACAGCAAAATGAATCAGTCATACGTATACATATGGATACATATATATCCAGATCCACTCCTTTTTAGATTTCCTTTCCATTTATAGTGGAGGTTTTATAATAGTGTATAGTACTATATAGTAGTAATTATATATATAGTATATAGGGCTTTCTCTGCTAGCTCAGCTGGTAAAGAATCTGCCTACAATGTAGGAAGTGCCAGCTCGTGTCTTGGGTTGGGAAGATCCCCTGGAGAAGGGCACGGCAACCCACTCCAGTATTCTTGCCTGGAGAATCCCTGTGGACAGAGGAGCCTGGAGAGCTAAGTCCATGGGGTTGCATAGAATCAGACACGACTGAGCAACGAGGCACAGCACAGCACAGTAATTATATATATAGTATCGGGCTTCCCGGGTGGTGCTAGTGGTAAAGAACTCACCTGCCAATGCAGGAGGCATGAGGATCCCTGGGTCAGAAGATCCCCTGGAGAAGGAAATGGCAACCCACTACAGTATTCTTGGCTGGAGAACCCCATGGACAGAGGAGCCTAGAGAGCTACAGTCCATAGGGTCACAAAATGTTAGACAAGACTGAAAGTGATTTAGCACACACATATGTAGTATTAATTGTATATACAATTTTATATATAATTTATAGACTTATGTAGCTATCATGTATATATGTATAAATATAATTTATACAATTTCTATATATTTATAATTTATATATGGTTATATAATTACTACTACATACTGATATAATTATATATAAATAACTACATAATACATATGCAATAGTAGTGCTTTTCAGGCTTTTTTCTTCTTCTATCTCAGAACCCCTGTAAAATCTCGAGTTTTACTGAGAACCACAAAGAATTTTTATGTGAGTTATAACTATCAATATTTACTATATTGGATGGAAGTGGAAATTGAGAAAATTTAAGATGGTGATTCATTTGACCACAGCTATGATGAATACATATTGAAATGTTAACAGAAATAACATCTTAGTGTATATGTATATATATATATATATGTATATGTAAGTTATTTTGAGTTCATGGATCTCCTGAGAATTGTTGTGACATGACAAAGGAAAATGTAAGACAAAATTTGGAAGTAAATTTTACTTGCCTTGGTTTATAGTACTTGATTCTGAAAAGAGTAATGACATGCTAAAATTTCAGTTAAGTTTGCCCTATCTTGATGGGCTTGCTTACTGGTTAATTCCTTTACCTACTATATAAAAGGCTTTTTTTTTTTTTAACCTTCTGTGTAACTGTCTAGGTAGTAAATATTCCAAGTCTTACATGAATAATTTTCTGTGCTTTATGTTGAATTTATTACATTCTTAATTGTTTAAGAAAAAGAAAAAATAAGAAACAAAAGCAAGAAACAAAAATTCCTCATTTATAAGGAGCTAAGGTTCTTTATAGTCATGTTAATGTAGTGTTAATTTATAAATGTTGTATTGTTTTAAATGTTTAAACAGTTAACTCGGTATTGTTTTTGCAGCATCCTGATCCTATCTTAACCAAGTGCCCAAATATCCTCTGATGTTTTTTTTTTTTTCCACTGATTTTTGCCTTCCTATAATTGAATCCTAAGTATAGAAAAAATTAAAGTTTCCAGCTATATTTTACACCCGAAACTATCTTTGAGATTTCTCAGAGGGTCTGGAAAAAAACACAAAGGTTTATTTTTTCACCTTTGAAGAGAGCTGCCAGAAAGAGATAAATTTTTCTGTAGAATTCTGTGGGCAGATTTGCTATTAATAAATCAGAAGGGGTGTTCAGCCTTGCAGAGGTAGGCTTGTATAGGTATATAACGTTATTAATATAAATATTTCAAAAAATTTTGGGGAAGTCCTGGGAGTTATGTCATTGACCTTGCTGTCTTATAATATGGCTTTACCCTCAGGGAGAACACTAATTCCAACTCTTGGGAATATTTCCACCAGATTTTCCTAAATATAGCAGAGTTCTGGTGGTGCTGAACTTGATGATATTAGACAATGGTAGCATGTTACGTGTCATCATTTCAACTATTGGTTTTAAAGATACAATTATTTAGGTCTTACTGCAGACCTTACTAAGCCACTTGCTTGATGTTCCTGGTACAAACAATTATATCTCAGGATTATTTATGTCATATCTCAGTGTTTTTTCTTCTATAAAATTATTTTTATTCACTTTTCTGAATCAATTATAGCATTCACAAACTCCTTCTGAAATAAATTTAATCATTATCCTTAGATGGTTTATCATATTTCTTTATTTGGGGTTGGAGAAGAGGCAGGGAATTTGTTTTGAATGCCACAGAGAGAAGTAATCTTTTCTGTTTTCTGCATTATTTTTATTCTGAACTCTCATCAGACTGTTCGCACTTGAAAATTACTAGTAATAATCATTCACCTATTTTAAGTCCCTCTTATCTACAGATAGTATTGTTTTGGTCTGATGCTTCCCAGAAGTGTCTCATAGTTACAGGTGAGAAACTGTGTCTTCAACTAAGAAGAAAGTCTCAGGATATTGTAGAAAAGAACTGTATCAGGTATGTCGATTACTGACACTTCAAAGCTGAGCTAACATAGATTAGACAGCTTTCAATCTGCACCACCAATGGACTGAGTCAGGATTTCCAGGTTCTGTTTTGGCCAAAAGAGAGGATGGCATAGGACAGCTAACCAAAGATCCACTGGAGCAGGAATCAATTATAACTGGGCTGAATAAACTCTTAAAGAGAGAAATTTTACTGTGGCTATTTGTCTGGAATATTGTTGATATTATTTAATGTTCTATTTTCAGATATCTAATAATCACCCTATCTCCTTTTCATTAAGTAATACGTAACACATACAATTTAGTAAAGTCTGTTTTTGTAATATGAAGCCAAACATTCAAAAATTATTTTAAAATGATAGCTGATTCCCACTTATTCCTCAGTTGTGTCCAACTCTTTGTAGCTGTAAAGTCTATGGAATTCTCCAGGCCAGAATACTGGAGTGGAGAGCCTTTTCCTTCTCCAGGGGACCTTCCCAATCCAGGGATCAAACCCAGGTCTCCCGCATTGCAGGCGGATTCTCTACCAGTTGAGCCACAAGGGAAACCAACTTATTCCTCTAGGATTCAGAACTTTATATTGTCTCCTTACTTTCCATGGCCATTTAGTTATTTGCCTAGGTTCAGTAAGGCTCTGTCATCTATAATTGTACATAACATAATTGTACAAATTGAAAAACCAAAGCCTTGCCTAGAATGTCATCCTTGAATGAAAGCAATGCCTATAAAGTGCTGACCTATTCCTTGACTTAAAAAGTCCAAGAATATTGTATATTATATGCTTGCTCAGTTGCTCATTCATGTCCAATGCCTTGTGACCCCATGGACTGCAGTCCACTAGGCTCCTCTGTCATGGAATTTTCCAGGAGAGAATACTGGAGCAGGTTGCCATTTCCTCCTCCAGGAGATATTCCCGCCTCATGGATTGAGCCCGCGTCTCTTAAGCAGGCAGAATTTTTACCACTGGTGAAGTGAAAGTCGCTCAGTAGTGTCCAATTCTTTGCAACCCCATAGACTATAAAGCTCATGGAATTCTCCAGGCCAGAATACTGGAATGGGTAGCCTTTCCTTTCTCCAGGGAATCTTCCCAACCCAGGGACAGAACCCAGGTCTTTCGCACTGCAGGCGGATTCTTTACCAGCTGAGCCAGGAGGGAAGCCTATAACCACTAGTGCCAGCTGGGAAACACACTATATGTAACTAACTTTAAAATATTTGGGAGACCTAGTGAACAGAGGAATTTACACAAATTTATAGGTATTTCAGGTGAAATATGGTGGAGAGCATTCCTTGGGCTTGGTTTCCTAGCCTCAGGTCAAAAATAATAGAGGGTTTTAAAAATCCAATTTGAGATTTCTTATGAAAATTTCCAAACCCAATTTAATTTAGTATTTGTTCAAAATTGTATGGATTTAGAGTTTACATGGGCAGCTTAAGGTGTCCAAAATGGTAAAATAAGCCTTTTGTTGCATCTTTGTGAAAAATCAGACAGCTCTAATGAGAGCAGCTTTATTTTATAAGAATAAATTTCTTTGAAATTATTATGATAAAAAGAGGAGACGAGGCGCTCAGGGAAAACTGTAAGAGATTTCGAGAGTTACATCTCAAATAGTGGATATCTTGAATGCTCATTTAGATTTTTTCATCTTTGATATTACAACTCTGTAAGTTCTCAAAGTCAGATAATGATTTAAATACTTCATATCTGTATAAATGCAAGTCAGTTGTACTTGGTAGACTGCAACTAACTTTTGCATTGATTTTAGTAGACCAATTGTGCATCTAGTTGTAAATTCATTTCAGAATTTCTTATTTCCTTTATATGTCTCTGCTCTGAATTTTTCTTGGCATCAACAGTAATAGCTACCAGTTTGTCATTAATTAATGAGTTAAAAATCTTTGACACATTCAGTTGAGTAAAAAATATATACACATTCTATCTGAGAATCATGATTCTACTTTCTTTTAAAAATTGTTCCTTAACAATAGATAACAAAAGTGCTAGAAATAATCTCACATATACAGCAACAGCGACAAACATTGCAGTTGGTTGAAGAAATTTGGCACTTAGAAAACTGACTTCAAATTCACAGGCATGTAAGGAGCTGCTATTAGTAAAAGACTTCTGCCTGAAGTCACTACTAGGTCCTAGGAGAGATGGGACTCCAAGCCAAATATAAAATATAAGTAAAACAATGCAATCCCTATCAAGCTACCAACGGTATTTTTCACAGAACTAGACCAAAGAATTTCACAATTTGTATGGAAATACAAAAAACCTCGAATAGCCAAAGTAATTTTGAGAAAGAAGAATGGAACTGGAGGAATCAACCTGCCTGACTTCAGACTCTACTACAAAGCCACAGTCATCAAGACAGTATGGTACTGGCACAAAGACAGAAATATAGATCAATGGAACAGAATAGAAAGCCCAGAGATAAATCCACGAACCTATGGACACCTTATCTTCGACAAAGGAGGCAAGGATATACAATGGAAAAAAGACAACCTCTTTAACAAGTGGTGCTGGGAAAGCTGGTCAACCACTTGTAAAAGAATGAAACTAGAACACTTTCTAACACCATACACAAAAATAAACTCAAAATGGATTAAAGATCTAAATGTAAGACCAGAAACTATAAAACTCCTAGAGGAGAACATAGGCAAAACACTCTCCGACATAAATCACAGCAAGATCCTCTATGACCCACCTCCCAGAATATTGGAAATAAAAGCAAAACTAAACAAATGGGACCTAATGAAACTTAAAAGCTTTTGCACCACAAAGGAAACTATAAGTAAGGTGAAAAGACAGCCCTCAGATTGGGAGAAATTAATAGCAAATGAAGAAACAGACAAAGGATTAATCTCAAAAATATACAAGCAACTCCTGCAGCTCAATTCCAGAAAAATAAATGACCCAATCAAAAAATGGGCCAAAGAACTAAACAGACATTTCTCCAAAGAAGACATACAGATGGCTAACAAACACATGAAAAGATGCTCAACATCACTCATTATTAGAGAAATGCAAATCAAAACCACAATGAGGTACCATTACTCGCCAGTCAGGATGGCTGCTATCCAAAAGTCTACAAGCAATAAATGCTGGAGAGGGTGTGGAGAAAAGGGAACCCTCTTACACTGTTGGTGGGAATGCAAACTAGTACAGCCGCTATGGAAAACAGTGTGGAGATTTCTTAAAAAACTGGAAATAGAACTGCCATATGACCCAGCAATCCCACTTCTGGGCATACACACTGAGGAAACCAGATCTGAAAGAGACACGTGCACCCCAATGTTCATCACAGCACTGTTTATAATAGCCAGGACATGGAAGCAACCTAGATGCCCATCAGCAGATGAATGGATAAGGAAGCTGTGGTACATATACACCATGGAATATTACTCAGCCATTAAAAAGAATTCATTTGAACCAGTCCTAATGAGATGGATGAAGCTGGAGCCCATTATACAGAGTGAAGTAAGCCAGAAAGATAAAGAACATTACAGCATACTAACACATATATATGGAATTTAGAAAGAAGGTAACGATAACCCTATATGCAAAACGGAAAAAGAGACACAGAAATACAGAACAGACTTTTGAACTCTGTGGGAGAATGTGAGGGTGGGATATTTCAAAAGAACAGCATGTATACTATCTATGGTGAAACAGATCACCAGCCCAGGTGGGATGCATGAGACAAGTGCTCGGGCCTGGTGCACTGGGAAGACCCAGAGGAATCGGGTGGAGAGGGAGGTGGGAGGGGGGATCGGGATTGGGAATACATGTAAATCCATGGCTGATTCATATCAATGTATGACAAAACCCAGTGGGAAAAAAAAATATATATATATATATATATAAGTAAAACAAGATATTGGGATATCACCTGTTAAAAATTACTGAAAAAGAATAATTGACTGAACAAAGTAAAAAGACTCTAACCTTATTCTATAAAACCTGAGAAAAATTGTAGGTTTTAATGTATAAAGGAAACAAAAAAACTTTATATAAAAGACACTATCAGTAAAATATTGCCCAGCCTTAGTATGGGAATCTTTTTGAACATAGTAACAATGGGAAGAAATCAGAATGGGACAATAGTTTGGACTATACAAAAATTTAAAATTTGTATGCCAAAAACATTATAATTGTTAAGATAGATATAAAAATTGTAATGTATCTTTAAAATATGACAGCCAAAGGTTTTCTACCTTTTATATATAGAATACTTTAAATTTAATTAAAAAAAACCACTCAAACTCCATCAAAAATTATGTAGAGGGCAATAACTAATACAGGAGAAGAAATATACTAACACGCATGTGAAAGAAATGTTCACTCCTGACAACAATCTAAAGTGAAAATTAAAGTGACCTCTAATAAATTTTAACTATAAGATGAACAAAGTTTCAAAAGAATGCAAAATAGAGCATGGTTTTTGGCAGCTTTAAATAGTTCAGGTATAACTGTAAATTGATATGGTCTAACTGCAAAGTGATTTGACAATATCTCTCTAAAGTTTTACAATGTATGTATCTTTTGACTAAGCAATTTCCTTTTTAGGAGTCCATCTTAAAGAAAGACATCAGAAACTTGGTTATAGAGAGTTGTTATTTAAACCTAGGGAGAAAAACAGAAACCAACCTAAGTGTCCATGAGTGGGAAATTCTTACATAAAAGACGTGTGCTTTATAGGATGGAGTGAAGTGTTAATCACTCAGTAGTGTCTGACTCTTTGCACCTTGGGGCCTGCAGCCCACCAGGCTCCTCTGTCCATGGAATTTTCCACGCAAGAATACTGGAGTGGGTAGCCTTTCCCTTCTCCAGGGAATCTTCTCAACCCAGGGATCAAACCTGGGTCTCCCAAATTGCAGGAGGATTATTTACATCTGAGTCACCAGAGAAGCCCCTTATAGGACATTATTTACACTGTTTAATGGCTTGATTTTTCCATTTGATAGTGTAAACAAACATCTATCCATACTAACACAACAAATTGAGTAAATATAGCTTTAACTCATTTTTAGCCAAGGCTTCCCTGGTGGCTCAGCTGGTAAAGAATCTGCCCGCAATGCGGGAGATCTGGGTTCGATCCCTGGGTTGGGAAGATCCCATGGAGAAGGGAAAGGCTACCCACTCTAGTATTCTGGCCCAGAGAATTCCACGGACTGTAAAGTCCATGGGGAGGCAAAGAGTTGGACATGACTGAGCAACTTTCACTTTCCCTGGTGGCTCAGTGGTAAAGAATCTGCCTGCCACTGCAGGAGATGCAAATTTGATTCTTACGTTGGGAAGATCCCCTGGAGGAAGAAATGGCAACCCCCTCCAGTACTTCTGTCTGGGAAATCCCATGGACAGAGAAGCCTGGTGGGCTTCAGTCCATGGGTCACAAAACAGTTGGACATGACCTAGTGACTAAACAACAACAACAACAATATTACTTCACTGCTCTGATGTATCATAAGCTATTTAATTATTGTCACCAGTCATGGACATAGGGATTATTTCCATTTTTAATCTACTGCAATTAGTTTTTTACTTTTTAACAACTACTCCTTTTACTAGTTTTAACAATCACTACTTTTTAACAACCTTCACTTTTCTAAATTGGTACAGCACCAGGAAGCAATATCTGTTTACCTAGCCCAATTCAGTAGCGCATTAAACACATTCTCTCATTTAATCATCACAACAACCTTGTGTAAAATAGTTGTTTTTAATAGATTTAACAGATGAGAAAACGGAGGTAGAGAAGTGGTCCAGAGGAGTTAAGGAATTTACCTTAATCACAAAGCTGATAAAAGTTTAACTCCAACTCATTTTCCCTATTGCCCCTCTTAAACAGCTTTTCTCTGCCTGAGTCCTAGGAGGTGTTCCCCAGCCTTTCCCACCTATCCTGTTCTTTTTCTAGTTCCTCTGAACTGCTCTCAGGCATTTTGGAGAGTCCTAGGTCCTCAGGTCTCAAGTGGAATTCATTAAAAGGCTTAGGCAGGTTTCTGAATATCCTAAAAATATTTTTATATTACTCTGTGTATGCCAGCACGTGTGCATTTTCTTTTCTGAGCAAATCTACAAAATGTGTCAGAGTTTTAAAATAAGTTGTGTTTCCTAAAAGGTTAAGAGTCTAGTCTCTGGAGCAGCCTCATGTGCTTGTGAGGTAGTGTTCTGGGTTACCAAGTTGGGGCTTGCCATTTGTTTCTTTGTCTTATCATGATTATTTCACTCTTGCTTCAGCTTTTTTGAGGCGATATACATCATCAAGGCCACTAATATGTACGCTGAAGCTCTCCCACTAGCAATAACCATTGAGAGGTTATCAGCATGAGGTTTTTCTCTCTTGCCAGGAGGCTTGATCACTGTTCATGCTATTGTGTTCCATGTTCCAACATATTTCAATATCCCTCAACCTGCTTTGGGATTTCAGTGCCTCAGAAACTGTAAGCATCTACTGGGGTGGTGAATTATTAAATAGTCATGAGACTTGACTACTTGTTTAGCTGTTAAGACTGAGAAGAAATCATGCTCTCTTTGAATAAGCAATAATTCCTTGGCTGTGGTCTTGACCAACAGAGACTATGCCCGACTCCTGTGTTTCTAGCACCTGCCTCTCTGGCATTAGTTATCAGGTCTTTGAAACCATGAAGGAAACAATTATTTTGTTCCTATTTAATCCTTTCATTCAGCTAGGAAAGGAAATGTTCCATTCTTTTCATAGTCCTTGTACTGATTTGTAACACATTTTGTAAAAAAAGTGAGCATGAATTGGGGCTAGAGCTCTCTTCCTCAAATTTTTCCATTCTCACTTCTCTTTTGGTCTGTATTACTTTGGCTCATTTGAAAAGGCTCTGATGCTGGGAAAGATTGAGGGCAGGAGGAGAAGGGGACGACAGAGGATGAGATGGTTGGATGGCATCACCGACTCAATGGACATGGGTTTGGGTGGACTCTGGGAGTTGGTGATGGACAGGGAGGCCTAGCGTGCTGTGGTTCATGGGGTCGCAGAGAGTTGGACGTGACTGAGCAACTGAACTGAACTGACTTTTGGCATAATGTTTGATCAGGCTGTCCTTCTAATAATAATATATATATATATAATTTTAAATTATATATTTAATTTTTGTCTTTCTTCCAGCTCACCTTTTCTGTGCCACGCCTTGTGTATGAGTTCATAAGTATTGGACACTTAACAACAACGTGCTTATCTCCAGGGGTTGTTTCATAACACTGCATATAAAATTAAAATCAGTTTTCCAGGTCAAAAAGAGGGCATAGCATTTAAGTTTTAGGAGTTTTAATTCATAAAAGCTAATCTCTGTTGTGTAATTTTTAATGTATTCCTCAAGGCCATTGATTTTAGCAGCAGTTTGTTAAGTAAATACTTAATTTATATGTGGTAGACTTTCAGTTCAGGTATACCAGGTGATTGCCCAAGGGGAGAAAACATTTAAAAGCTTCTGAGTATGTGGGTGTTTTAGGGCTATAATCAACCAAACATTCAGTAATTTGGGCAGCAAAACCAGAAAACTGGCAAGGCCTCAGCTCTACTTAATAACTGCGACTGTGCCACAGTCAAAAAGCACTACGTACAAGACGCCTCTGAGGAAAACCCAGGAGCCAAAAAAGTGGCTCTGGTCACTCAGTAAGTGTCCCCTGCCCCGTTAACTCAGGTTGTGTGGGGGTGAGAGAACAGTGTTGGAGACTTTCAAGAAAGAAACCATGGCTTCTCTTAAGTCTATTCTGTTCAGTATGTGTTTTTCTTGACAATGTCCAATAGGAAATATACGTGGGCCCTGTAAAAGACACCCTGTAAAACTGAGGACCTTCACTGGGAGGGTGGAGCTTCAAGAGAATAAATTCAAACCATCTGCAGAAAGGATGTAGGAATGTTAGGGGCCCCCATTTTGAGAAGAGAAGTTTCCAGCCTATGACGGGCTCCATCTGATTTTAACATAGTCAGTGAATTGGGAAGCAGCATTAGGAGGCAATTAACACCTTTCCTACTAATATAGCAAGTGTCTGGGTGGAGGGTGGCTTGGGAGGAGTGGAGCAGAGGGGCAGGAACTGTGAGGAGGTATTGCTGCAATGGTCCTCTAAATCAAGCAAACAAACAATTCACTCCCCCAAAGAACAAAAACATACGTTGTCATTAGAAGTAATTTTTAATTTTAAACCTTGTTCACCTAGATATTCTTTTGCTTATAGAAAAAGAAAGTAAAATTTGACTTCCTGTTTTTTTGTGTTTTTTTGGCATCTGTATCAGACAATAATGACTATACATTTACTTTTTAAACATAATAAAATACCAAGAACCTAACACCTTGTCCTTGCCCTGGACACCTAGAATCAGCACTCCAAAGCAGGAAAGGACTCCCAGGGTTAACTCACCTACCAAGGAGAGAAAAGTACCAGAGTCAATTACTCAGGCAATTTTCAACTAAAAATAGCATCAGCGCTACATATGTTTCAAGTGTCTAAGATCCTAAAATATTTTAAAGTTAACCTCAAAAGTTTCCAGGATTATTTTTGGCTTTCCTATTCTTTGGCAAATATTTAATATTCAGTTTATTCATTCCATAGATGTTTACTAAGCACCTACCATATACTAGCACTGGAGATACAATGGCAAAATGACCAAAAATGGTTTCTGCCCCACATTTCTGTGTATGCTTCACAAGTCTTTGTCACATATGTTTCATGTGAGCCCCTGGACTGACCTGCCTGACAAAATGATTCTTGGTGAGGCCATGATAGCAAGAATGGGTATCGTCATCCTCATTCTATCATGATCCAAGTTAGGAAGGAAAAATGGCTGCAATTTATCAATGAAAGTATCTCTTGAGGTCATTGGTATTGTGGTGGAAGTTAATCCAGAAGCCTTTGGTGTGTGGTCTGTACTTTCTAGTTGGTTTGTGCAATCTCAGAAATATGTAATTTACACTACATAAAATTAAGACTGTTGATTTATAACTTGCTTTAGAAGAATGAAGTTTAACTACCTTATGGACATATGAAAAGGTGTGCACATGCTAAGTTGCTTCATTGTGTCCAACTCTTTGTGACCCTATGGACTTTCCTCCTCCAGGGGATCTTCCCAACACAAGGACTGAACCTGTGTCTCTTATGTTCCCTGTATAGAGAAACAACGAGTTGAGTCGAGTTTAGTCACTCAGTCGTGTTTGACTATTTGCGACCCCATGGACTGCAGCACAGCGCCAGGCCTCCCTGTCCATCACCAACTCCCAGAGCTGACTCAAACTCATGACCATTGAGTCAGTCATGCCATCCAGTCATCTCATTCTCTGTCGTCCCCTTCTCCTCCCACCATCGATCTTTCCCAGCATCAGGGTCCTTTCCAATGAGTCAGTTCTTCACATCAGGTGGCCAAACTATTGGAGTTTCATCTTCAGCATCAGCTCTTCCAGTGAATATTCAGGACTGATCTCCTTTAGGATTGACTGGTTGGATCTCCTTGCAGTCCAAGGGACTCTCAAGAATCTTTTCCAACACCACAGTTCAAAAGCATCAATTCTTTGGCACTTAGCTTTCTTTATAGCCCAACTCTCACATCCATACATGACTACTGGAAAAACCATGGCTTTGACTAAATGGACCTTTGTTGGCAAAGTAATGTCTCTGCTTTTTAATATGCTGTCTACGTTGGTCATAACTTTCCTTCCAAGGAGTAAGTGTCTTAATTTCATGGCTGCAATCACCATCTCCAGTGATTTTGGAGCCCCCCAAAATAAAGTCTGTCACTGTTTCCATTGTTTCCCCATCTATTTGTCAAGAAGTGATGGGACCAGATGCCATGATCCTAGTTTTCTGAATGTTGAGCTTTAAGCCAACTTTTTCACTCTCCTCTTTCACTTTCATCAAGAGGCCCTTTAGTTCTTCTTCGCTTTCTGCCATAAGGGTGGTATCATCTGCATATCTGAGGTTATTGATATTTTTCCTGGCAATCTTCATTCCAGGTTGTGCTTCATCCAGTCCAGCATTTCTCATGATGTACTTTGCATATAAGTTAAATAAGCAGGGTGACAATATACAGCCTTGACGTACTCCTATCCCGATGTGAAACCAGTCTGTTGTTCCATGTACAGTTCTAACTGTTGCTTCTTGACCTGCATAAAGATTTCTCAGGAGGCAGGTAAGGTGGTATGGTATTCCCATCTTTTTCAGAATTTTCCACAGTTTATTGTGATCCACATTGTCAAAGTCTTTGGCATAGTCAATAAAGCAGAAACAGATGTTTTTCTAGGAGTCTCTCACTTTTTTGATGATCCAACAGATGTTGGCAATTTGATCTCTGGTTCCTCTGCCTTTTCTAAATCCAGCTTGAACATCTGGAAGTTCATGGTTCATGTACTGTTGAAGCCTGGCTTGGAGAATTTTGAGCATTACTTTACTAGCGTGTGAGATGAGTACAACTGTGTGGTAGTTTGAGCATTCTTTGGCATTGCCTTTCTTTGGGATTGGAATGAAAACTGACCTTTTCTAGTCCTGTGGCCACTGCTGAGTTTTCCAAATTTACTGGCACTGAAACAATAGCTAATAAAATATCACTTTGCTAAAGAGCTTGTATCAATTCAGCTAATCTTTAAGCTTACCAGAAGAGACATTTGAAAATACTCCTGGGCATATATCTGTAACTGGAAAAGGTATATGTACCCTAGTGTTCATTGCAGCACTATTTATAATAGTTAAGACATGGAAGCAAGCTTAATATCCATCAACTGATGAATGGATAAAGAAGATGTGGTACATATATCAGTCAGTTCAGTTATGTCCCCCTCTTTGCGACCCCATGGACTGCAGCACAGTCCATGATGGCCTCCCTGTCCATCACCAACTCATGTCCATCAAGTTGGTGATGCTACCCAACTATCTCATCCTCTGTTGTCCCCTTCTCCTTCTGCCTTCAATCTTTCCCAGCATCAGGGTCTTTTCCAATGAGTCAGTTCTTCGCATCAGGTGGCCAAAGTATATATATATTGTGTATACAATATATATACATATACATGTTGTATATACATGTATACAATAGAATATTACTCGGCCATAAAAAATAATGAAATACTGCCATTTACAGCAACATGGATGGACCTAGAGATTACAACATATTAAGCGCAGTAAGTCAGACAAAGACAGATATCACATTATATCACTTATATGTGAAATATAAAACAAAAAAACGATACAAACACATTTATTTACAAAACAGAAATAGACTCACGGACATATAAAACAAACTTTTGGTTACCAAAGAGGAAAGGTGGGGCGGGGGATAAATTAGGAATTTGGGAGTAACAGATACACATATATTACATATAAAATAGATAAACAACAAGGACATATTGTATAGCAAAGGGAACTATAGTCAGTGTTTTGAAATAACCTGTATAGGAAAAGAATCTGAAAAAGAAAAAAATTATATATTTTTGTATAACTGAATCACTTTTCTATACACCCTAAACTAATACAACATTGTAAATCAACCATGCTTCAGTAAAATAAATTTTTTTTTTAAAAAATGGGGATTCCTGGGCCTTGCCACAGACAGATGCAGTTTAAATCTCTAGGAAGATGAAGCCTAGGGCTCCCCTGACAGACTGGTGTGAGGAGAGAGGAAGGGGAAATGCTATCTAGTCGAGGAAAGTCGAGGAAATTGCTACTAGTCAAGTCCTGGTGGGCTGGATGTAGATGAAGGGCTCTTGTGATAACAGTTTGCATTCCAGCATAGCTCATTTTTATGTTTGAACAATTGTGATTTTCCAGCAGAGCTCCTGGATTGCGGAGCTCCTGTTGCATAGTGAAGAATATCGATATGTAAGGAAATAAGAAATACATCTGCTAAATCAGTGCACAGTCTGCATTACACATGACTTCCAAGTTCAGTGACACTCAGGGTGAACCAGAAAGGTTTATGTTATAATAGTGTCTTCTGTTTCAATTTACTATGTCTAATTTGGGGTGCCTCAGTGGGTAAAGAATCTACCTGCAGTGCAGGAAACACAGGAGACATGGGTTCAGTCCCTGTGTTGGGAAGATCCCCTGGAGGAGGAAATGGCAACCAACTCCAACATTCTTGCCTAGAGAATTCCATGGACAGAGGAGCCTAGCGGGTTACAGTCCACAGGGTCTCAAAGAGTCAGACACGACTGAGCGACTAAGCACATAAACACACATGTCTAATAAAAATTACGCATCTTTAACATCTTTTAACATATTTTTTTATTTGCTTGTTTTGTTATTAGCCGTTTATCAAGCAACTATATTTAAATACACTCGATTAGACATAAAATAAAGGGACAGAAAGGAGCCTTGTGACACGCCGTGCTAAGTTTATTCAGTCGTGTGCAACCCTTTGTGACCCCATAGATTGTAGCCTGTGTGGCTCCCCTGTCCATGTGATTCTCCAGGCAAGAATAGTGAAGTGGACTGCCATTTCCTTCTCCAGAGGATCTTCCTGACCCAGGGATTGAAGCCGTGTCCCTTCAGTCTCCTGCACTGGTAGGTGTGTTCTTTACCACTAGCACCACCTGGGAAACCCTAATTTCATATTTTTCATACAATTGATTTTCTTTTTTTTTTTTTTTGCACACCATTGGAATTTAGCCAGCAGAAAAATAA
The DNA here is from genome assembly GCF_910594005.1 of Cervus elaphus. NCBI lineage: Eukaryota > Metazoa > Chordata > Mammalia > Artiodactyla > Cervidae > Cervus > Cervus elaphus. The sequence goes on from NC_057820.1 coordinate 20,814,423, forward strand.
TCTCCTTTCAGGATGGCTTAATCATTTTCATACTCAGAAATTTTGATTCTAAGTCTTGATACAAATGGTACAGATTTTCGTTGAACTGTACAGAACGGCAAAAACTTACTAGATTTGACTTCCACTCTTGGACTTCAAGTTTCTCCCAAAACTTCTCTGCTATTTCTCTCCTTTCCCGCACCATGGTCTCAACCCTGCTTGCACTTAAGACTTTACTTGGGAACTTTTAAAAAGAATGGATGTCCAAGCAGGCCTTCCACCCACACCAATTAAACTAAAATTTTTGCTGATGAGGCCAGGCATCAAATACTATAAAGCGTTCTGGGTAATTCTGATGTCTGGTCAATGCTGAGAATGACTCTTGCCGAAAGGAGCCCCTCTCCCTTCTCACGCAGTCTCATGCCCCGTGCTTCCACACCTTTCTGTGTGAAGTTCCTGCCTACCAGAACACCCTTTCTGCTCAGGTTCTCATGTTTTCATCACGCCCGTCTTTCAAAATCTGGTTCAGATGCTGTTTCTTTCATTAGCTTGTTTCTGAATGCTTTGTGACGTGAAAGTCACTCAGTCGTGTCTGACTCTCTGCAACCCCATGGACTATACAGTGCATGGAATTCTCCAGGCCAGAATACCAGAGTGGGTAGCCTTTCCCTTCTCCAGGGGATCTTCCCAACCCAGGAATCGAACCCAAGTCTCCCGCAATCCAGGCAGATTCTTTACCAGCTGAGCCACAAGGGAAGCCCTTTGAATGCTTTAGGTCCAAAGTAATCTCTGCCTCCTTTGATTTCTTAGAGCATTTTCTTCCCTCTCAGGTCACTTTCCAGCAGCTTGCCATTTCTGTGCATACTGTATTTTTGCACCCACCCACCCATCAGTTAACCTGTAAGCTTTTTCAGGGAAAGAAAGCCAACTTTCTGATTCACTTTTTGTACCTCATCACAGTGCCAGTAAACACAGGAAGAGGAGGATGGAAGGAAAAATAAAGAGGTGACAAACGGATTTAAATGACACCCATCCAGCTTATCCTTTTCTCTACTCATATCCAGCATTAGAACTCTCTCTCTCTTTCTCTTTCCTAAGTGTTGGAGTAAAGTGACATTTCTCAACTACTTTTTCTACATGGATATTTTCTTTAAGTTTTGTCTTTTCTTTGATGATAAGGTAATTGCAATATTAAAAGCGCAACTCAGAAACATTTGAACTACAGTGGGACCCCTAGTTCTAGTTCTCTTTGATTGTTATAGTCTCATCTTCTCCAGTCTTTCTCCTTAGTCTGTCCTAATTTATACTCTCTAATCTTCTTAAAACATACCTGCATCCTGTTATTTCCCTGCACAAGAGCCTGGGCATATTTCCCTATTTCCCATCAAGTCTAGTCCAAGGTCCTCACCAGTTCTGCATTCAAGGCTTTTCATGATCTTTTCATGCTTAATTCCCATTCTACTCTTTCTCCAGACCAATTCAGCAGCTTAACTTTAACTATTTAGGTCTTCCTTTCCTTTGTTTTACACCCATCAACCTTATCTTTGCTAAGAGGTTTCATTCTTGGTATCATCTCCATCTCTATGAGTTCAATTCCTAATCATTCTTCAATTTCAATTGAAAGATTACTTCCACCATTATTCCTTAACAATCTCCAATGCTCTCCCTGCCCTAGATCGAAAGTCATCTCTCCACTGACTCCCCAAAGCATTTCTATTTTTTTGCAGCATATCACTTTCCTCCTTAGGTCGCCCTTATATTCTTTACATGCCTGTTTTCTTAAAAATCCTGCAAGCACTTAAAGGGCAAGTGTTGAACTCATATGCTCATCTTTATGCTCCCTATGGTGTCTCATATTTAAGTTTAAGTTTCATCACTAGTTTCTGCTAATAACGAAGTCTGTGACCCTGAGCAAGTCATTTAACCTGTTTGTGTCAATTTGTTCATAAATCAAAAACATATTCTAACAGTCTGAATTTGAGATGGCTTAAATTACATATTCCTGGGACTGCACAAGAACACTTGGAAGCACATACTAAAATAAAGATTCCTGCATAACTTCAACAAAGCCTAAAATTATGGCCACACTACTGGCTGTTTCCACCAATAAGTTCCTATAATCACTTTTTTCTGACTTACTTGGATCAATACAGAGTGGTGTGACTGTGCCCTTTCTGGCTGTTACTGCTACCTCAAACATCAGTGACATAATATACTCCTCACCTTTTTGTTAACATATAGAATTGTATTTGTGTTTGGAGGGAATCATACATTCAATCATTTATTCCATAAATATTTATTGAGTATCTATTAACCAGAAATTTTTCCAGGTGATGGGTTCTGTTCTCACATTAGTAAATAGAAGAGGGGAGGGGAAGGGAAAGAAAAAAAAACTGGTCTAAGTATGGAAGTTTTCTTCCTATTTTAACTATTCTAAACAATCTCTCATTAGTAGATTATGAAACTTTTAGACCACGTATGTTAGGCTAAGATTCAAAGCAAACTCTTTCATGGTTAATGTTTCCTAAAAGCTAAAAGGAAAATTCCTTTTTTTTTTTTTCATTTGTGCAGATGATGCAGGGGAGTGAGTACAAAGTGTGTCCGCTCAATCCTTCTAAAGATAATACACTGGAAACATTTTGGTGGGTGTGAATCACTCAGACAAGCATTCTTCACTCAGAAATAGAAACTGGCCTTATTTGTTCCAGATGTTATACAGCTGCAGGGAAGTTAAAGCCAGTGGTCCTGTTTTCAATGCAACCAAACTCTTATTGCATTTGGAATTTCTTAACCAATGAACTCATGTTACTTGTTCTAAGACCTGCACGATTTTCTTTTTTTCCAGTTTTTCCATTTACAAACAACTCTGTTTCAAGGGAACTACACTTCAGAATTAATGAGTCTACATCTGTGTTGTACAAAGGAAACACATCCTGTTTACCACTGTTTCCACCTTTCATTTATCTCAACCTCTTTAATTTCAGGCGTAAAACATCTCAAAGAGAGTGTTTGAAGTAAAAGAAAAGGAGAGTTGAGTTGTATGGTTCTTAATATTTTATAGCTCTTTAAAGATGGAATGATGAGATGTTCATCTTAGGAAGAATTTCAAGCAGAATCATTAGGGAGGATATTGAGTATAAAGATGTAACTCAAATTGCTGTTTGTAGTTTGAAAAACTTGACTTATTAGCTTATTTCTTAACTTGCCTGTAGGTCTGTAAGAGCTGCTGTGTTGATGCATGAAATATAAAATTTACCCTCTTTGAAGAGGGTAAATAAGTTAAGAAATTAAGTAGGTGATATACATACTAATTTTATATTTAGTCCATAAAAATGAAAATATATGCATTCTATTTTGTTTGAGAACATTTGTGTCTGCGACACAGAGTACCAGATCTTGAGATTATTGTTTTTATAGAGAAGATTTTTTCAAATTGTGGTTCATGGACAATCTTCAGCAGAATCACACTGGTAGCTTTATGAAAATATGTATTTCTAGGCCCAGTTGAGTTAGAATCTCTGCAAATTGGGCCTGTGGAGCTAGAGGGACTCCAGAGATCGGAAAACAACAACAAAGTCTCATCTTCCAGCTGTGAACAGCAAAGCCTAAAGAAGTTAAGTGAATTTCTCAAAACCATGAAGCCAGTTAATAATAAAGTAAAGGCCTAAAATTTTGTTTATTAATGCTAAGACCAACATTCTTTTCCAGTTAGTTTTTATCCTTCAAAAAGATTTAAAAAAATAAAATTTAAAGGAACATTTAGGGGCTTCCTAGGTGTCTGGATGGTAAAGAATCCACCTGCCAATGCAGGGGACACAGGAGATGGGAGTTCAAGACCAGGGTCGGGAAGATCCCCTGGAAGAGGAAATGGCAACCCATTACAGTATTTTTGCCTGAAAAATTCCATGGACCGAGGAGCCTGGTGGGCTAGAGCTGTAAAGGGTTGGATGCTACTGAGCAACTGTGCAAGTACCCAAATATCACTGGATGTCTCACTTAACAATTCTTTTATATAATATATTTTATGAAAGTATTAGTTGCTCAGTTGTGCCCAACTCTTTGCAACTCCATGAACTGCAGCCTGCCAGGGTCCTCTGTCCACGGAATTCTCCAGGCAAGAATATTGGAGTGGGTAGCCACTCCTTTCTCCAGGGGATCTTCCCAACCCAGGGATTGAACCCAGGTCTCCTGAATTGCAGGCAGATTCTTTTACTGTCTGAGCCACCAGGATGACCAATATACTTTATGAGTGTATAATATAACATACAATAATATATTTCTGTTATTAATTATCCAAATCCTTATTCTCCAAGATTTTGGAAGTACCTTTCCTTCAGATTCATCATGAATCTTTTGAGTTATAATTAAAATCTTCCAGGAAAAAGAGGAAAATGTTATGTTTCATGGATTATTGATTAAGTCTTTGAAATTTCATGATTGATTATCGTGGAAATGAGTGTTTATTAATTAAAGCTATTTAAACCATTCAAATAGCAGTTTGGATTCAGTAATGATTCTTCAAAGACATACACAAAAACTATAATTGATGGCGTACATTCTTGGTATATGTACATGGCATAGGTTAAAATTGAGCCTTAAAATAGTCTGTGTGATGCCATTCAAAACTGATTCAAAAACTTGTTCCACACATATTAATAATGCTATTAATCATTTTATATGTTTTCTTATGTATGTAGTTTAGCCTACACAAAGGAAAAGACTCTGTGAATGCTATTTATTAAGTTTTCTATAATTTGCCTCAAGTGATAGTGTGCTGACACTCATTTGGGGCTTCCCGGGTAGCTCAGATGGTAAAGAATCTGCCTGCAATGTGGGAGACCTGGGTTCAGTCCCCGGGATGGGAAGATCCCCTGGAGAAGGGAATGGATTCCCACTCCAGTGTTCTTGCCTGGGAAATCCTATGGACAGAGGAGCCTGGCAGGCTACAATCCATGGGGTGGCAAAGAGTCAGACAAGACTGAGCAACTTTCATTTTCACTTTCTGACACCCACTTATGAGTAAAGAGGCATTACCAGAGACAAGATGTGCACATATACTTCACTGCTATTCATAAGTCAACGCTCCTAAATGCATTAAAGACAATATTGTTTTCAGTGTTAGTCACATATAAAAAAGGGATATTAGAATTTTGGGTATGTATGTGAGATGAGAGCCTCTCCTCTGTAAATGACTCATCACCGAATTCAGTGACTAGACTCCACAGAATCACAGCAAAAAATGGATATGAAGTCCACTGGTTCTCTGACCTAATTCTGCTGCCAGGCAAAGAGGAGTGTTCCCACATGTGAGTTCCATTTAAATCCCCCCCAAATTCTTCCCTGTTGATTTCTGATAATTCATTAAATTTTGAAGTTTTTTTCTTTCTTTAAGGATAGTAGACGCTTGTTTCCACATAGCTTTTCATTTATAAATTAAAAAAAAACTTAAGGTCAATTGTTTAATAATTTTTGAGTGATGGTAGAGATACAATAAAATATGATGAGATTCATAAATGTAAAAGCAGATGTACCTTAGGGTCCACATTGAGAATTTTTCTGTCTCTTTTGTATTTGAAAAGTAAGCCTTCTGGATTATCGGCAATCACTTGGTAGTTGGGAGTTGAATTCCAAACAGCAATATGACTGTCCCAGTTGTAAAAACTATAAAAATAAATATTTATTAGGAATTAATATGCATAGTGAATTAAATGGACAAATATATTCCAGACAATATTTGGGGAAGTTCAGCTTTAAGATAAATGGATAAGATCACAGTCTGTAGAACCACGCAGACCACAGGTGTGATTAAAATTCTTGCAGAAAAGATTAGACTGGGTTCTGAATCATTTAGATACATATTTATGACTATTTTGCATGATTTCCTGGTTTGAACACTCTAAGATCTAGGGCCTATTCCAGTATTATATTCCCAGGAAGAAGAAAATTGATGTAATTTAAGGCTATTTCTTCTAGCTCAGACTCTTCACGTTATTATTTAGGGTATTAAATAAGAGACTGTTTACTGGAAGGAAAAGTAGGCTAAGTCACCTCTTTTCATTCAAAACCAATTAATTTGTTTCTTTAAGGCTCTATTTTTCAATGATACATTTCCCAGGCAGTAAGAAAACTACTTGTGTTTGAGAGATGACCACAGGCCAGGCATGATGTGATGTATTCTACAACAACATCCATATGAAACTGCTCTTACTTCACAGACAAGGCAAGGATATCAGAGGAGTTCAACTAGTATAGTTAACATTATAAATCTAATATTTCAACCCAGATCTGTGTGTTTCAAAGCATACACATACTCTTTCTACCACTCGGCATTGCCTGTTCAACTCTTTCTTTGGATGATCTTCTATGGAAACTTTGAATTTTTTCCATGTCTTATTTTATATTTGTCAATACAAATATAATGCTGTTATGTGTTAGAAGCATCCTCAACATACTTATTTTTATGTATCTTATTCCCATTAACACATTTCAAATATTATGTTTGCTTTTAAAATGACAGCTGTAGAGATAAGACATGTATAGCTCACAGCCCAGTATGCCTCTCAAATATTTGTAATATTTATTTTTAATCATTTCCCCCTTATCCTATTTCTGGGTTGTTTTGCCTTCTGTTACTGCTCTTCATTTTGAAAGAGTAGATTTCATTGATTAAAGTCACTCTGAAATACATTTTTTTCTGAGGCATCAACTTTTTGCTATTACCAGAAAATGTGATATGTTTACCTTCAAATATTTTAATATTCAAAAACTGATTGTATAGATCATATATTTATATATTCAGGGGTGCATATGAATGAGAACTAGTCTCTCTCTTCCCCTCTTACTTCTTCTGTGGTCAAGACATAATAACATCTGCCCTTTCTGAGGCATAGAGTTAGAAAAAGAAGTTTTCCAACCACCTCTATCCGTTTTGTCAATCCTTCCCAAGAGAGCAGGAATGACTATCTGATTAACAACTTGAGGGCAGCAGCTGAACATTCATGCTTTCTAGGTCCTCATTTTAGCCAGCTTTTGGTAATCTCAATGCCCAATAGGTTGATGATAGGAGAACTGCCAATAGTACTGGTGGTAAATTCAATCCAGTAGAAAAGGAATTACAAGACAATTTGACTTCATGCTCAAACTGGGTTCCTCAATTCGGTTTAATTCATGATAAGGAAGATATAATTGACCTCCATCCTCCTGGGTGTTCAGTTAGGAGACTGACAAACTGGAATAAGGTACATGGGTGTGATTCTCAACCTTACGTGTGTGTGCATTTCTGAGATATATAGATAGAGACAATCTCACTAAAATGCTTGAGTCATAGTTGTACTCTGAGGGGCATGGTTTATATCACACATTCCTATCTTGTTGCTCGGACTTCAAATTAAAAGCCTCACTGAAGTTCAGGCAGATTTTTTGAATATATATTAATATGTATATATATATACACACACTCATTATGTAAGAAAGTCAATTTGTCTAGCATATGGTACTTTTGATGAAGTGACTTGGATTTTTGGTCAATACTTTTTGTTCTCCTATTCAGGGAAGGGTAATAGGCTTCATTTCAAATGCCAATTCTAATAGCTAATGCTTATTAATATTTAATAATAATGACTAATACATTTAATAAGCATCATGTACCAGGTAGTGTTTTGAGACTAAGGAATCTATGATTAATCTTATTGTCAACCCCATGAAGTAGGCATAAAGCTATCCCATTTTATACATACACAGCCCAGGTAATCATGAAGTGTGTCTGTGGATGAAAATGAGGAACTGGATTTAATAACATACTGAAAAGTGGATTTAATGGTTGTGAGAAAAATGTCAATGAGATAAGAGTCTAGATTGCTCTCAGATTTCTGATTTGAATACCTAAGTGGATAGAATTATTAATGTTTACTAGAAAATAAAACACAAAGTAGGGAACAGATTGCAGGAGATAGAAGGGGATTATTTTAGTTTTAGATGTGTTCAACTTGAAATCCTCAGGAAATATCCAAGAAAATGAAAGCAAAGGTCTTGGTTTGTGCTGTTTACTGCCATATTTCCAATTCCTTTTCAGAGCCCATGCCTGACACATGGTAGATACTAAGTGTATACTAACAGAATAAATAAGTAATGGATAAATTTCTAAATTTAGAGTTTTCTTAGATGGAGAAGGGGTTTCCCCAGTAGCTCAGAGGAAAGAATCTGCCTGCAACTCAGGAGATGTGGGTTGTATCTCTGAGTCGGGAAAATCCCCTGGAGGAGGAAATGGTAACCCACTCCAGTATTCTTGCTGGGACAATCCTATGGATGGAGGAGCCTGGCAGGCTACAATCTGTGGGGTCGCAAAGAGCTGGACATGACTGAGTGGCTGAGCATGCTTCGATGGAGTACCAGCAGTACCAGCAGTATTTAAATTCCAGTAGGTGACTGAGATAGACAAAGGAGAAAATGTGAATAAGAATGAAATCTGGGGGACTTCCCTGGTGGTTCAGTGGTGAAGACTTCAGCTTCCAACATGTGCCTTGCAGACAAAAAAACCAAAACATAAAACAGAAGCAATAGTGTAACATATTCAATAAAGATATTAAAAATGGTTTGCATTAAAAAAAATTTAATAAAAATAAAAAAAATTTTAAAAAGAGTGAAACCTGGAAACGTCAGTTTTGTAGGAAAAGAAGAGGAATCAGTAAAGGAAATTAAAAAACAGTGATCTGAAGCATCAGGAAGAACCAGGAGAGTTATTTTATTGCAAAATCTGAAGAGAGGAGAATATATAAAGAAACAGAACTTTAGGAAAGATTATAGTGCCAAATGCTTTATAATTCAGATAATGAATGAAAAGAGTTCATCCAAATTTTCACTTGGAAGGATATTACAAAAAAAAACAGTTGCAGTAAAATGGTGGGAGCAAACTTCAGTTATAGAGAATTTAAGAGACAATGAAAAAAGATCATTGAATAAAAAATTCCTGTATTAATTTAGTTATGAAGGAAACAAGAAAACTAGGACAGCATTGAAAAGGATATAAAAAATTAAAGGTCAGGTTTTTTTTAGGATGAACTATTCTTGAATTTGTTTCCATGATGTGAAGAGGGGGAAGTAGAGAAAGCAGGATCCTAAAGCAGCAGGAGGTATAAAAACGCTTTATTATAAAAAAATTATACATGAGATGACATGTTGAATATGTAACTGCATTATGTTACATATTTTAACATGTAACATATGTTACATACATTATAATCTCTTCTATGGAGATTAATTTTATTTTAGTAAGAATCCTGCATACTGTTTATTTCTATTCCTATTATATAGATGAGGGCACTGGAGCTAAGGAGCTTCCCAGGTGTCTCTAGTGGTAAAGAAGATGCTTGCCAACGCAGGAAGTGCAAGAGATGTGGGTTTGACCCCTGGATCGGGAAGATCCCCTGGAGTAGGAAATGGCAACCCACTTCAGTATTCTTGCCTGAAAAATTCCATGGACAGAGGAGCTTGGCGGGCTACAGTCAATGGGGCTGCAAAGAGTCAGATATGACTGAGCACATACACTGGAGCTAAGAGAAGATAAATGTTTAAAATTTATATTACTAGCAAGTACTAGAATACAGTCTCAAATCCAGTCTATAGGCTCTAAAACAAGTACTGTTTCTTAAAATTTTTATTTTATTGTATTAAGAACACTCAACAGGAGACCTTCTCTCTTTACAAATTTTAAGTGTACATTATGTTGACTATAAGTACAATACTGCACAGCAGGGCTTTAGAGCTTACTTGTCTTGTTTCAGTGAAACTTGATGTAAATTGATTATTAACTCCACCTAGACAGTGTGTTGAAAGCAGAGACATCACTTTGCCAACAAAGGTTTTTCCAGTAGTCATGTATGGATGTGAGAGTTGGACCATAAAGAAGGCTAAGTGCCTAAGAATTTATGCTTTTAACTGTGGTGCTGAAAGAAAACTCTTTTTTTTTTTCCATTTATCTTTATTAGTTGGAGGCTAATTACTTTACAATATTGTAGTGGTTTTTGTCATATATTGACATGAATCAGCCATGGATTTACATGTATTCCCCATCCCGATCCCCCCTCCCACCTCCCTCTCCACCCGATCCCTCTGGGTCTTCCCAGTGCACCAGGCCCGAAAAACTCTTTTAAGAGTCTGTTGGATAGAAAGGAGATCAAACCAGTCAATCCTATAGGAAATCAATCCTGAACATTCATTGGAAGGACTGATGCTGAAGCTCCAATACCCTGGCTTCCTGATGGCTCACTGGCTTTGACTCATTGGGAAAGACCCTGATGCTGGGAAAGATTGAGGGCAAGAGAAGAAAGGGGGCAGATGATGAGATGGTTGGATGACATCACTGATTCTATGGACACAAGTTTGAGCAAACTCCAGGTGATAGTGAAGGACAGAGAAGCCTGGTGCGCTGCAGTCCTAGAGAGTTGGACACAACCAAGTAACTGAACAACAAGCTTTTTGGATTTGGAAATCCATTTCCTTTCTCAGATTTTGGAAGTTTTCAGTTATTATTTCTTTGAGTAAGTTTTCTGATCTTTTATTTATTTCTTCTTATTCTGGGAATCCTAAACTGCTTGTATTGGTTTCTTGATGGTATCCCATAACTCACTTAAGCTTTCTTCACTTTCCCTCATTGTTTTCTTTTTGCTCTTCTGACCTAATTATCTCCAATCACTGGTCTTTAAATTCACCAGTGTTTTATTTTGCTTGATTTAGCTTGATGTTGAAACACTTTAGTGGGTTTTGTTTAAGTTTGATTATTGTCTTTAGCGCCATGATTTGTTTTGTACTTTTTAATATTTTCTTTTTGTTCAGTTTCTCCTTTTGTCCATGCATGTGTTCCTGACCCATATATATCAGATTACTACTTTTCTTTGGAGAAGGAAATGGCAACCCACTCCAGTATTCTTGCCTGGAGAATTCCATGGACAGAGAAACCTGGTAGGCTTTGTCCATGGGGTCACAAAGAGTCAGACACGACTGAGTGACTAACACTAACACACTTCTACCTTTCTTTAGGGTCAGTATCTGGAGATTTATTTCATCCCTTTTTTGGGGGAACATTCTTGCCTGATTATTGATTTTCCTTGACTTTCTGTGTTGCTGCCTGCATCTTAGACAAAGTAGATGCCTCTCCCAGTCTTCATGAACTGGATTGTTACAGGAGAAGACCACCACCTATCAACTTGGATAGAGATTCATTGGCCCATTCTAACTTTTTCCCTCCTCAGGAAGAAGCAGGCAGCTGTGGATTTTCTCCCTTGCTCTGTGATGAGCAGTGAGTGGGATGTATGATGTCTACCAGCCCAAGATGCTGTAACCATTTCCTCCAGGTGCATAGAATATGCCTGACCCAACAGAAGTCCAAGACTGGCAAAATGGAAGTTAGTTCCCTATGGAGCCCCACTTAGAACAGCTGGGAGTTTGGGTACAGAAACCAATCCCTGCTTCCCCTGGGAGAAGCTGAGGGCTAGAGGGTTTCTTTTTCACAGTGTGATGCTAAGCTGGCAAAAGGTAATCCAGTAAGAGGGTGTCTCAAATCTCTATTGGCTTTGTTAAGACTGGTTTTCATTTGACTGGGGGGTACATGGACCTTTCAGTTGTTTCTGGATTTCTAACAAAGTGAATTTGTCTGGGACTAGTTACTGAATCTGTGTATTTGTTGGGGGGAAGAAGAGTCCAGGGCTTCCTACTCTACTATCTTGTTGATGTCACCAACCCAAACATTCTTTTTAATCTGATGTTTATTGATTTCTTTAAAGTGGCAAAGTAATTGTCAATGCAGAATGTGTTAATGTATATTTAAATCTTAATTCTATTCCTTTTAAGCCATCTATATCCAACTCCATATTCTAGATAGTATTATAACTCATAATTCTATTTGAATTTTTATTGTCTATTAGTATTCTTTGATAGTTCTTCTACAGTACTGTTTTGCACTTATTGAGGTCTTGGGTTCCCCAGATCACCCTTTTTATTCTCATTTATAACAACCAATTTCTTAACTTCTCTATCATTCTTGAGACACTTGCCATTAATCACAACTGTCTAGTTCAATAGACCCTTTTGATATTCATAAATACCAGCTCTAGGTCAGTTCAAATGTTTGCCTTCTCTGTTCTTGCATATAGTCTTTTGACAATTCTTGCTGAAAACAACATACTGTACCATAGATGTAATTCTAAATTTCAAATTCTAACCCCCAATTCTAGATCCTACAGAGTAACTTTTTACATATTCTAGTTCTCTTTCTTTCATTATGGTATTCATGCATCCTATTCCTCCACTTCCTTCTTTACTATCAGAAAATGACCTTACTTCTTAGTTTATTAGTAAAAAAGGACACTAAATGGGAACATGATCAAGATTCTATCCTTTCACTTGCAAATTTATTCATATTGACACTGTTCTCTAACCTTCCTTCAGCTCAGAATGAATGCCTCTCTTCTTTTCCAAGATAAAAAAAAAATCTGTTTGTTTTCTGAATTCCATTCCTTATTGTCTTCTTTGTTACTTTAATAGTTACTCAACATTTCTCTAATATAATCAAACTCATCTCCCTATACAATTTTTCTCCGAACTAACACACACATATAAATTTCAGCTAAACAAGGAAAAGAAAGACTGACATAAAGAAAGAGACAGAGAGAAAGAAGTTTAAAAAAAAAAAAAAAAGATTACTTTGGCTATTCGAGGTTTTTTGTATTTCCATACAAATTGTGAAATTCTTTGGTCTAGTTCTGTGAAAAATACCGTTGGTAACTTGATAGGGATTGCATTGAATCTATAGATTGCTTTAGGTAGAATAGCCATTTTGACAATATTGATTCTTCCAATCCATGAACACGGTATGTTTCTCCAACTGTTTGTGTCCTCTTTGATTTCTTTCATCAGTGTTTTATAGTTTTCTATGTATAGGTCTTTTGTTTCTTTAGGTAGATATACTCCTAAGTATTTTATTCTTTTTGTTGCAATGGTGAATGGTATTGTTTCTTTAATTTCTCTTTCTGTTTTTTCATTGTTAGTATATAGGAATGCAAGGGATTTCTGTGTGTTAATTTTATATCCTGCAACTTTACTATATTCATTGATTAGCTCTAGTAATTTTCTGGTAGAGTCTTTAGGGTTTTCTATGTAGAGGATCATGTCATCTGCAAACAGTGAGAGTTTTACTTCTTTTTTTCCTATCTGGATTCCTTTTACTTCTTTTTCTGCTCTGATTGCTGTGGCCAAAACTTCCAACACTATGTTGAATAGTACTGGAGGAATCAACCTGCCTGACTTCAGACTCTACTACAAAGCCACAGTCATCAAGACAGTATGGTACTGGCACAAAGACAGAAATATAGATCAATGGAACAGAATAGAAAGCCCAGAGATAAATCCACGGACCTATGGACACCTTATCTTTGACAAAGGAGGCAAGGATATACAATGGAAAAAAGACAACCTCTTTAACAAGTGGTGCTGGGATAACTGGTCAACCACTTGTAAAAGAATGAAACTAGAACACTTTCTAACACCATACACAAAAATAAACTCAAAATGGATTAAAGATCTAAATGTAAGACCAGAAACTATAAAACTCCTAGAGGAGAACATAGGCAAAACACTCTCCGACATAAATCACAGCAAGATCCTCTATGACCCACCTCCCAGAACATTGGAAATAAAAGCAAAACTAAACAAATGGGACCTAATGAAACTTAAAAGCTTTTGCACTACAAAGGAAACTATAAGTAAGGTGAAAAGACAGCCCTCAGATTGGGAGAAAATAATAGCAAATGAAGAAACAGACAAAGGATTAATCTCAAAAATATACAAGCAACTCCTGCAGCTCAATTCCAGAAAAATAAATGACCCAATCAAAAAATGGGCCAAAGAACTAAACAGACATTTCTCCAAAGAAGACATACAGATGGCTAACAAACACATGAAAAGATGCTCAACATCACTCATTATTAGAGAAATGCAAATCAAAACCACAATGAGGTACCATTACTCGCCAGTCAGGATGGCTGCTATCCAAAAGTCTACAAGCAATAAATGCTGGAGAGGGTGTGGAGAAAAGGGAACCCTCTTACACTGTTGGTGGGAATGCAAACTAGTACAGCCGCTATGGAGAACAGTGTGGAGATTTCTTAAAAAACTGGAAATAGAACTGCCATATGACCCAGCAATCCCACTTCTGGGCACACACACTGAGGAAACTAGATCTGAAAGAGACACGTGCACCCCAATGTTCATCGCAGCACTGTTTATAATAGCCAGGACATGGAAGCAACCTAGATGCCCATCAGCAGATGAATGGATAAGGAAGCTGTGGTACATATATACCATGGAATATTACTCAGCCGTTAAAAAGAATTCATTTGAGTCAGTCCTAATGAGATGGATGAAACTGGAGCCCCTTATACAGAGTGAAGTAAGCCAGAAAGATAAAGAACATTACAGCATACTAACACATATATATGGAATTTAGAAAGATGGTAACGATAACCCTATATGCAAAACAGAAAAAGAGACACAGAAATACAGAACAGACTTTTGAACTTTGTGGGAGAATGTGAGGGTGGGATATTTCAAAAGAACAGCATGTATACTATCTATGTTGAAACAGATCACCAGCCCAGGTGGGATGCATGAGACAAGTGCTCAGGCCTGGTGCACTGGGAAGACCCAGAGGAATCGGGTGGAGAGGGAGGTGGGAGGGGGGATCGGGATGGGGAATACGTGTAAATCTATGGCTGATTCATATCAATGTATGACAAAATAAAAAAAAAAAAAGAAAGAAAGAAAGAAAAGAGAGGAATAAAAAAGAGAAAGGAAAAAGGAGAAGAGAGATTTAAAAACTTCCTCAAACTCATATTCTCCTGATGCATTATAATTAAGTCTATCTTCTCTATGCCAGCTTACCCCAAACCATGTTCCATCTCAGTTCTCTCAACTGAACTGCTGATCCACATCACCTGCTCAACTGTACTTACTGGCGTAAACCACAGGCATCTCAATCTCAGCATGAAGTGTTACTTGCTCAGTCATGTCTGACTCTTTGCGACCCCATGGACTGTAGCCCACCAGGCTCCTCTGTCCATGGAATTTTCCAGACAAGAATACTGGAGTGGGTAGCCATTTCCTTCTCCAGGGGATCCTCCCAACCCAAGGATTGAACCTGGGTCTCCTTCATTGCAGGCAGATTCTTTATAGTCTGAGCTACCAGAGAAGCCCCAATGTCAACACATCAAAAAGTAATTTTTTCTTTCCCATCTTCCAAACCTGTTTATTCTACACTTGCTACACTGTTTCTATCAACAAGTAGCACTCAATAAATATTCATAAACTAAATTAATGATACAATGACAGTATTTGTTATCATTCATCATTCAGTTGATTATATTATTTTCAATTACTACAGAACTAAAACAAGGAAGTAGCAAGAAAGTTATTTTAAAAGGTAAATAAGAGAATTCATCTAGAACATTGATCTGGGACTTAAATCTGAACTCTGAAGCAATTGTTTAAATTTTCTCTATCTAAAATTTAGAGGTTGACCTAGATATTGCAAAGGCTCTTCACAATGGAAATAGTCTATTATTATGAAAGCCTCCTTTGATTCAGTGAATTATTGCATGTTATTCTAATTTATGTATAAATGTTCACATCTAGAAAATACTTGTAGAAAAGTTCAAACATACTGTATGTAAAGTTGAAGAACATAAAGGGATAATTTCTATGAAATTAATTAAGGTGTTGGAGTAACAGAACAAATTACCATTTGCTCCCCATGATAAACATCTTAGCAATTGGGCATTTTATTATATAAGAGCATACTTATATACAACTTATATAAATAAGTTAGAATAATGAGATAAATAGGTGTAAAATTTGTTCATTAAGTGACAAAGTGTCCTTATGCATATTTTTTGAAACAATTACCTGTTTGTCATCTATTTTACATGATGACTCCTAGTGTCAGAAAAAAAATATTTTTATTACATCACAGGGAAACAGGGCTTTGGACCACCAGGGGGAGTAAAGTTCAAAGCCATTGTCTCCAAAATGCTTTGTCCTAATTTTGTTCAATATCTTCCTTCAAGTGGCATATTTAGGGAAACTATGGAAGCATAATGGACAATGCTATCAAAGATTAGAAAATTTTGCACATAAAAATACATTTTAAGGCAAGCCAACATCTTAAGAGTGAATCCAGAACAAAAATAATGACTATAACAATTATAGTCTCCACTACCTAAAGCATAGGGAAAAAAATAAGATCATATCATTATCATATGAACAGGAAATCTGACATCACAGAGAACACATTACTGAAAGAGAACCTATTAGCACCTAAGAGATTTTCCCTATGAGTATAACCAACAGTTCATAATGAATAGGAGGGAGTCTTTATTTCAATCTCCATTAATAATGGAATCTTTCTGAGTTTTAAAGAGTTGGACCAGTAGGCATTTATAATACCTAATACTTGAATATGCTTATTAAGTTTAAACACATTCCATTTGAGAGAAAAATAAAGAATATTTATAAGATACAATTTTTAGGAAGAGAGATATTTATATTTAAAGGAAATTTATAAAAACAGAAATAAAAAACTTACAAAACCAGTTTTTGTGAAATCAAAAGATTTTATTGAAAAATGAAAATTCAGGGGGTTTTATCTGAGTCATGGGGACATTTAGGCATTAAACATTATTGTCTCCTTTTTAATCTCTGTGTAGACAGTCTGCAAGTAGGATGGCTACAGTTTTACTGTCCAAACTAGGATCTTTCTGAGAAAGAAAGAAGCTGCTGACAATTGTGCCAAGACAATAAGAGTAAGCTCAGGTAATGCCAGGAAAACTGAGGTGTGTGGTCGCCACACCTACAGACCATTTAAACGGTGCTGTTTTAGAGCTGATTTATCCAATGTTTGTCTAAACTGTTTCTAAAGGTTTGCCATAGATTTGCCAAAACTATGATAAAGATGTTTAAAAAATGCTAAAACATGCTTTCTTATGGTTGATCCTTTTTATTTTATTGCCGTGGAAAAATTATATGAAATTGCAATTGTGGTAAAGAGACATGAAATTTAATCTAGAATAATAAACACTCCTGTTCTTTTTCTATTTTTCAAATAATATCAAAGCAGTAAAATGTTCTATAACAAACTAATTTCCTGAAATATCATATTCCCTGTAAAAATATAGGTTTGATCAGTTATTTTGGTTGGTAAGGATATGAAATCTAAAGTTTAGTGTTTCCAAAAGTTAGTTAACTTGGCTCCTATTCATGGCTATATAATGTATCTCTAACTCAATCAGCTATTTAATGAACACATATTCCAGTTGGGAAAATAGAGATAACTGTTGACCAACCTACTGTAACTATTAAAATAACTGAAAACATTAAGTGCCCTAGTAACAGGTAGTTAGGAGGGTCATTCAATTCAATTCAACACATCAAAAATAAAAACGAAGGATTATAATACAGCCTGAGAAATGATACAATAGGTATTTGTGTAAGGTATTTTTGGACTGTTAAGATCAAAAAAGAATATGCATCTTGGTAAGATATATTTCTAATGAGATTTTCCTGATGGAAAGAAACAGGGCCAAGCATTCTAGGTAGAAAGGACATTAAAGTTAGACAAGAACTGAAAAATTTTTATGCTGTCATATTCGACTCTTGCCAGGCTCCTCTGTCCATGGGATTCTGCCAGCAAAAATACTAGAATGGGTTGCCTTTTCCTTCTCCAGGGGATCTTCCCAACCCGAGGGTCAAACCTGCGTCTCTCAGGTAGGTCTCCTGCATTGGCAGGCAGATTCTTTACCATTAATGCCACCTGGGGAGCCTTGAAAACGGGTATATATCCATTAGTGTTAACCTTTACAAGAGATTCTCAGTAGTTTCATACTAATGAGGCAGAAAATAAATTGCTGTGGATTGAGAATCAAATATGGACTGTGATTCCTGTCTCCCACCAAAATGCAGAAAACTTTGGGTGTGCCTTCCCTTCGGGGAGAGCAAAGGAAGCAAGAAGAACTGGCAACGTTGGCTCTCCTCTCCCTTGAAGGCATGTGGATAAAAGGGAGGGTTCATTGCCAGGAGGTCACTGAGTCAGAAGACAAATGGGCACCTGTCTGGCATGTTCACCGTGTTACGTGCTCTAAATCCAAAGTGCAATGTCAAGTATATGGACTGGTTATGGAAGGTGTTAAGTAAGATGAATGTTATAATATTTGGGATACTTGAATATTTGTCATAAGTCCCCTAGGGTAAAGAATAATGTAACCCTTGATCAGAGGAATCCTTCTTATAGAAAGAGATTCTGAGGAAGTATTCCAAATCTGCTTCCATACTCCCATGCTGGCCTCCTCACTGTGGATCCCAGCCTTCTGGCAAGGTGTCTGGAATGTTTCATTGCTACCCACGTGTAACAGGAAAGGAGTAGGTGATAATAACAGATCTACTCATTACCATATCTCCCCAGAGTAAGGAAAGAGAGTTACACAAAGCCCTTTCTGATTTTTCAAAGGGAGCAAATATTAGAAACATCCTGGAGTACCTCTCAGTTCCAAATCGCGGAGTGAGAATCTCAAGGTCAAGCAAGAATGGCACTGTCTAGTCCTAGAGTAATTGGGCTATCCGGCCATTCCTCATGAAGAAGCTGAAGAGGAAGCACTTCCCTAAGGCAGAAACCCGAGGGAAGGGTGCATGTATGGGTTGCGTGTCACAGAGACCCCTACCTTAATTTCCGATATTACTATTGCAACAACTGTCAGTAATGTTATTTTGCATTGAGGTAGTGCTTTGTCATTTACCAAGAACCTTTATACTGTTGTTCAATGTCCAGAATAATGATGTGTTAGGCACGGCATTTATTTATAGGTCATTTCAACATACTGGATATAATTCTCGGTGCTATACTGTAAATCATTGTTGTTTATTTTATGTATAGTCATTTGTATCTGTTAATCCTATATTCTTATTTTGTTCCTTCTTCTCTCCCTCTTTTTGGTAACTATAAATTTGTTTTCTATGTCTATGATTCTATTTCTGTTTTGTTAAATACATTTGTTTAATGTACTTTGTTTTATTCTTTAGATTTCGTATTTTTCAGTCTAACTTACTTCACTAAGCACAATACCCTCTAGTTCCATCATGTTGCTAAAAATGGCATCATTTCATCCTTTTGGAGGCTGATAATATTCCATTGTATATGTATGCTGACTCCTCTTTATCCATTCATCTCTTGATGGGCACTTGACTTGCTCCCAAATCTTAACCACTGTAAATAGTGCTGCTATGAACACTGGGGTGGAAGTATCTTTTCGAATTAGTGTTTTCATTATTTTTTAATATACATACCCAGCAGTGGAATTATTAGATCATATGGCAGTTTTATTTTTTTGGGGGAAGCTCCATATTGTTTTTCAGAGTGGCTACATCAATTTACATTCCCACTAACAGTGTACAAGTGGTCCCTTTTCTCCACATTCTCACCAGAATTTGTTATTTGTGGACACATTTTATGTTTTTTATGTCACAATTTACATTGGATATACATGAGAAAAAAATGTGAGAAGGAGACAGAGAAATTTCATACAAATGTAAAAGGAGTAAGACAGTGGCATGAGAACCAAAAGGAATAGAAGATATAAAAAAATAACAAGGACATCAAACCCCTTGTCAAATGCAAGAAAGAAATGAGAAAATGACCAAAATTTGATGGCTATTATTGGTAACTGTTCTCTTAGGAGCTAGTGTGCCTCTATCTTAGGTTAAGGAGACTGCATTTTCCAGTAGTCATGTCTGGATATGAGAGTTGGACCATAAAGAAGGCTTAGCACCGAAAAATGGATGCTTTCAAACTGTGATGCTGGAGAAGATTCTTGAGAGTACCTTGGACAGGAAAGAGATCAAACCAGTCAATCCTCAAGGAAATCAACTCTGAATATTCATTAGAAGGACTGACGTTGAAGCTGAAGTTCCAATACTTTGGCCACCTGAGAAGAGCCGACTCATTAGAAAAGATCCTGATGCTGGGGAAGACTGAAGGCAAAAGGAGAAGGGGATGACAGAGGTTGGGATGGTTGGATGGCATCATTGACTCAATGGACATGGGTTTGAGCGAACTCTGGGAGAGAGTGAAGGACAGGGAAGCCTGGTGTACTGAAGTCTATAGGGTCCCAAAGAGTTGGACATGACTTAATGACTGAACAACAACAAGGAGATTGTATAGATAAGTTATCTCTGTTACTTTTAAGGAAATTATGAGATTAAAGTTCTCTTATTTAAAGATAATAAACATTCTTTGGTTTAACATACTCTTTCTATTGAAAGGTCTTGACAATTCAAATTTTGTGAATATGAAATTATTTGGAACTATTGTAATAGCAACATCACCTTCATTTTTACACTATGAATATTGAGATGTTCTTTAGGTTTACTGATCTTTCTATAAGTAGATTCTGGCCTATAATCACCATTGTTTTCCTTCATATCTATGGATATATTTCTAGAATTATAATTTTTTAGTCATGACTATGTGATAAGGTAAGGCATTTTAATAAAGAAATGTCAGTATATTAGGGAGAGGAAATTATGGTGGGTCCTAGAGACTAGAGAATGAAAGCAAATGTGAAAACTAGATTGTAGGTATGTTGGGAGGAAGACTGGATAGCCTTCAGGCTCAGGCACTATAATTGTGTCTTGACGTGAAATGGCTCTGAATTTGTTAAAAAGACATGCAATTTAGAACTATATTTTAGGTGAATGTTATGAAACAGCATTTAGGCAACATGAAGCTATGGTGGAGGAACGTAACGCTGGAGAAGAGAGACTGCCTTCTCTGCTGCTATACTGGAGAGACACTGCCCAGATTAGAAGTGAAATCCCAAGTCATTGAAGTACTTTTTTTAGAATTTTGCCAGGCGGATGCATTAACTGCCTATTAAAACTCATGGTATGGTAACGTTTGTCTAGGAAATGGGATCATTTGGCAGTACAAGTAAGATGATCTCAAGAAGGCTGGAGATTCTGTGCCTGAATCGCAATCCTCTAGGAAGGGAAGACATCCAAATTGCTAGGTGACTTGGTTTCAACAGAAACGACTTGTTGAAAGGGGGTTCCGTGGCTAATGAAAATGGTTTTGTGAGTTTGTGTCCGTCAAAGGATAGTAACAAAGACTTAACCACTTTGGAACAGGTAGGCTTGGAAGGCAGAATTCAAAGTATCTTCTGTGATCTCTGCGCTTTGGTGGTACGCCCACAGTGTTGCTTGGCAAAAGGGGCTTTACTAATTGTTTGACCTCAGTATAGGGAAAAAATCCTGGATTATCCAGATGGGCACAATGCTATTGTTGTTGCTGTTTTAGTCGCTAAGTTGTGTCTGACTCTTTGTGACCCCGTGGACTGTAGCTGGCCAGGCTCCTCTGTCCATAGGATCTCCCAGGCAAGAATACTGGAGTGGGTTGCCATTTCCTTCTCCAGGGGATCTTCCTGACCCTGGAATCGAACCCATGTCTCCTGCATTGGCTGAGCCACCAGGAAAGTCTGGTAATGCTATCATAAGAGTCCTTAAAAACAGAAAAGAAAGCCAGAAGAAGTCAGAGAAATTCAAAGTATGAGAAGGATTTTCATACATTCATTGTTTCTGGCTTTAATATGGAGGGGCCACGGGGACCTCAGCAGTATAAGTAGATGGAACTGAAATCTGCCAACAATCTAA
This sequence comes from Cervus elaphus, assembly GCF_910594005.1. Lineage (NCBI taxonomy): Eukaryota > Metazoa > Chordata > Mammalia > Artiodactyla > Cervidae > Cervus > Cervus elaphus. The sequence goes on from NC_057820.1 coordinate 20,836,143, forward strand.
ATGGACTTGGGAGTATATTCTTCCCCAGAGCATGCAAAAAGGAATGCAGTTTTGCCTTCATCTCAGTCTTGTGAGGCCCTGAACTGAGAATCCAGCCGTACTGTGCTGACCTACGGACGGTGACATGTGTGTTATTCTAAGCTGCTAAATTTGTGGTAATTTGTTACTTGGCATTAAAAAGCTAAGACATCAGGCGTTTGCAGGGGCCTTAGCATTAACTTAAGGGAGTATGTTGAGGAGGAAATAAACATTTTATCACAGTTGGGAGGCTGGGATGGACCTGAGGTTCAACATTGAGTTTGAATGTTAAAAGGAATGTGACCTCATTTTGTACTCCCGATTGGTAAAGCAGGAATATAAGTTATAATTAGAATGTGATCAGGGAGAAATAACAAAAATACCAGTGAAACAACAAAAACTAAAGCAATGAGAAGCCACATAGCAGGAAAACAACCTTAGGCAGAAAGGGGAGCCAAACACTTCATAGCCTTTGACTTTTCATTGGGCAATTTTTTTTTTAAATTTCGGTAGATGCTATGGAAAGTTATCTTTAAAAAAAAGAAAAAGAAAAAGTCTGTCTGCCCAACTGTGCAGAGATAAGCCAGGAAAAGAAGTGCTGGCTCCTCTGGGATAGAATGAAAATGGGAGCAGCTATTCTCTGGGGCCCATCACAGTGATGGGAGTAAGAAGTGAGGAGAAAAACACTAAGTAGAAAGAATCGGAGCTGGTCATCCAGCTCTCCTTCCTCATCTGACATATCTCCTTAGAAGGCCTTCTTCATTCAAATAGTCAGGTTTTTGGTGTTTTATTTTTACAAGTGAAACCATTACCTTATACTGACTTTGTGCTGGAACTCTTTTCATGACCCTACCTGCTACTCAGTCTTTTTCCTGCAATGATTCTCCTTCTCCTTCCTTTGCTAATTTTAACACTGAAACAGAAGAAGCAATGTCTTATCATGTTTGTGAGTCATGAATGCATGAACATGAGTCACCAGTAAGTGTTACCACTACCCACCCAGTCACCCAGTCTAGAAACGTGGGTTACTTCAGGCTTTCCCCACTTCCTCCTCTACATCCTCTCTTGTCAAGTCTTATAGAGTGTATCTCCTTAACCTCTCACGTCCATCCTCTTCTCTCCAAAGGCTGTATCATACATCAGTTCTCACCTGAATTAATACAATTCCTTCATAACCAGCCTCTCAGCTTTGTCTGTATCCCCTATCATCTTTGCAATCACAGGTATCTTTCAGTATAGCACATCAGATATGACATCCCTGATAAAAATACTTTTCTGATACCCGTGGCTTTCTAACCACACTCTAGAGTGTCGCACACAAACTCTCCAAAACCTGGAAGCTGACTCTTTGGCCACCCCACATACCCCCGACCCCAGATTTCTCTTAAGCTTTTTCCACGATGCATTTCTTTCAACATGCCATTTAGTACCCTGCCAGGGCCTCCCTACCATCAGGCATGCTGTTTTCTTTGTCTGGATTGCCCTCTCTGCATTTCTTTTTCTCATCTTCTCAAGTGCTACTCTTTCTCCAAATCTCTTATCACATAATCCCTCCTCCAGTCTCTGTGCTGAAAAGACACTCTACTTATAAATATTTATTTATTTGGCTATGCCGGGTCTTTGTTGCAGCATGCAGGATCCTTAGGTGTAGCAGGCAGGATCTTTTTTGATATGGCACGTAGGATCTAGTTCCCTGTTCAGGGATAGAACCCAGGCCCCCTGCGTCAGGAGCGTGGAGTCTTAGCCACTGGACCACCCAGGAAATCCTAATACTCTTCTTTTAGGAACACTAAAGTTCTGTCTTGTAACAATTGATTTACTCGTCTGTCTCTCAGCAGTAAAGACTTTGCCTGCAATGCAAGAGACACAGGTTCGATCCCTGGGTCAGAAAGATCCCCTAGAGAAGGAGATGGCATCCCACCCCAGTATTCTTGCCTGAAAAATCCTGTGGACAGAGGAGCCTGACAGGCTACAGTCCATGGGGTTGCAAAAGAGTCGGGCATGACTTAGTGACTAAACCACCAAACCACCACCTTCTCAATTAGCCTGTGAGCCCCATCAGGGTATTCTTGCCTGGAAAATTCCATGGACGGGGAGCCTGGTGGGCTGCAGTCCATGGGATCGCAAAGCGTCGGGCATGACTGAGCATGCATGCAGGCTCATAAGGGTAGGAACCAGGCTTTATTTGACTACTCCCAGAGCTTCTTGCAGCACCTGGCACTTGGTTATTTCCAACAAGTGTTTAACTTTTCCCTTTGCTACCACAAGACTGCCGTCAACTTAAAATTGATTTTCATCTTCAGCATCAGTTTCTCTTTCTCTCCTGGGTCTACTGTTACTTTCTTTCTCCTTTGGTCTTCATCTGCCCTGCTAAGAGCTTTGGGTCAGGACATTATGAGATACTTATACATTAGCATGGAAGAATTCTGTCTTCTTTCATTTGCTAGTGTCATGGATTGACACTGTGGGAGTGTATGCTCTGTCACTTTTAAGAGAACACATTTTAGAGTGGGAGGGGAGGCTGTTTACTGACCCTCCTTCAACTACATCACATACTCAGCACTTTCTTTGTTTGTACAAAGCATAACTCTCTTGTCAGTATGACCGGAGCCTCAGACACCCCACTGAAAATTGAATGGTAGAGATTATTATAGTTGGGTAAAACACTGCATTGAAAAACCTGTTGTTTAACCCTTGAGAAGCTGGTAAGATATGCTTTTGGCAAGCATTTGAACTTGATAATAATGACAAAACATAGAAAGGTAGATGAGCAATATTTTGCTTAGTAAACACAGAATACGAAGATTAAGAGAGAATACACATTTAATGTTACAAAGCCTCCAGAGGAAATGAAGGGGAGGATAAGCAGGCTACTGTTTATTTGATTGGCACATACTGAGGGATTTCCTAAGCTTAAAAGCAATGGAAGGAATCCTAAAGGAAAAGATAGACCAATTTAACTTCATAACAATTTAAAATATTTTTATGTCAAGAGAAGTCATAAAAATAGAGGCAGTAAATATGGAAAAATGTGTGCCATAAATATCCTGAAATTATAATACTCCCTTACAAAGCAATTTAAAAAATCTCAAGGATCTTAACTTTAAAATTTGGAAGAGACCAGGAACTTCCCTGGTTGTCTAGTGGGTAGATTCCCACTCCCAATGCAGGATACCTGAGGTTTGATCCTTGCTCAGGGAACTAGATACTGCATGCTGAGAGTTCACACGCCACAACAAAGATCATGAGAGCCACAACTAAGCCCCAGTGCAGTCAAATAAGACAAATAAATTAATTAAGTAAATATTTAATAAATAAATACACTAGTCCTTTTAAAAAAATGTTGGGTGAGACCAAGGATAGATATATCACAGAAAATAAAACAATGGTCAGCAAATAATTAAAATGAGCATTGCTAACAAAAAAATAAATGTTTTTGACTTTTAAAATGGAGACTAATTAAGAAGTGTATAATACTACCAACTAGCGAGGGTATCATGAGACAAGCACGCACACACTGATAGCTTGTGAGAGTGCAAATTATTATGTTTTGGAATGTGATTTGGCAGTGTGCAAAATAAGCCTTGTAAGAATTTATATCACTTGACCCAGCAATTCCACCTCTAGGAACCATAGAGAGATATGTACATAAAGACTCTCTACAGTATTAGTTATAACAACGATGGTTTGAAGTCAGCCTACGGGGTCCAAACTCCTAGGCTAGGCAGTCAGAGGGCCAGATTCTTACTTAAACTGGGTCTGTGGCTTCCCTGATAGCTCACTTGGTAAAGTATTTGTTTGCAATATAGGAATGGGAAAGATCCTCTGGAGAAGGGATAGGCTACCCACTCCAGTATTCGTGGGCTTCTCTTGTGGCTTAGCTGGTAAAGAATCTGCCTGCACAGTGTGGGAGACCTGAGTTCAATCCCTGGGTTGGGAAGAGCCCCAGAAGAAGGGAAAGGCTACCCACTCCAGTATTCTGACCTGGAGAATTCCATGGACTGTATAGGCCTTGGGGTCGCAAAGAGTTGGACACGACTGAGCGACTTTCACTTTGCAACTAGCAGTAGCAATGAAAAAGGCAGACTAGGAGGCAGAGCATTGAGAGAGAACAGTGGTTTTTAAACAGCAAATACTGGGATTCTTTTTTGAACTCCAAAATCAATTTGCTGGGCCACAGCCAGAATGAAAATCCAGAATGGTATAGAAAAGAGTAGAAAATATCACAGGACACTTCATTGGGTAAAGTTTTACAAAACCTTTACCTAGAATATTTATTGAGAGACTCAAGTCATCTCTTCTTGCCCTTTAAAAAAATGTTTAGTGAAAGGTTTCAAACACAGCTAAAAGTAGAGTGATTAGGTAACAAATTCCCATGTACCCATTATCCAGCATTAATAATTATCTACAAAGCATTCAGTTTCATCTCTCCCCTCTCACAAACTCACTCTTACCAGCCAGATTAGCAAGTTCTGAACTTTATATAATTTTATCTTAAAAAATTTCAGTATGGATTTCTGTGATATTGTGGTATAATAAGAAATACGGTTTGGTCTTCCAAACCCTTGTAGTTTCTTGAGTAGTAGGGGTGAGTGGAGGGTGTTCTATTATGCATCTTAAGCCCTTTTCAACCATCTCTGAGTGTATGCTAGTGAGAAGACTCTTAGTGGGGGCCTAGATAGCTTCAGGATGGGGGTTAGTTGCCAGAGGAACCATCCTCGTGATTACAGGATTAGAATGTTCAGCTGCACCCTCAGACCTCCAGGGAGGGGAGAGATGCTAGCTGGAGGAGCCAGAGGTTGAGTTGATCACCAGGGGCCAATGATTTAACCATTTATACCTATATATAAGTGGAAACAGTGACATATTTTCTTGGGCTCCAAAATCACTGCAGATGATGACTGCAGCCATGAAATTAAAAAACGCTTGCTCCTTGGAAGAGAAGACATGATAAATCTAATCAGTCAGTTCACTCACTGACTCTTTATGTCCGACTCTTTGCAAGACGATGGACTGCAGCACACTAGACTTCTCTGTCCATCACCAACTCCCGGAGCTTGCTCAAACTCATGTCCATCAAGTCGGTGAAGCCATTCAACTATCTCATCCTCTGTCGTCCCCTTCTCCTCCTGCCTTCAGTCTTTCCCAGCATCAGGGTCTTTTCCAGTGAGTCAGTTCTTTGCATCAGGTGGCCAAAGTATTGGAGTTTCAGCTTTAGCATCAGTCCTTCCAATGAATATTCAAAACTGATTTCCTTTAGGATGGACTGGTTGAATCTTCTTGCAGTCCAAGGGACTCTCAAGAGTCTTCTCCAACACCACAGTTCAAAAGCATCAATTCTTCAGTGCTCAGCTTTCTTTATATGGTCCAACTCTCACATCCATACATGACTACTGGAAAAATAATAGTTTTGACTAGATGTATCTTTGTTGACAAAGTAATGTCTCTACTTTTTAATATGCTGTCTAGGTTGGTCATAGCCTTTCTTCCAAGGAGCAAGTGTCTTTTAATTTCATGGCTGCAGTCACTATCTGCAGTGATTCTGGAGCCCAAGAAGATAAAGTCTGTCACTGTTTCCATTGTTTACCTATCTATTTCCCATGAAGTGATGGGACTGGATGCCATGATATTTGATTTTTGAATGTTGAGTTTTAAAATCTAGACAGAGTCTTTAAAAAGCAGAGACATCACTTTGCCGACAAAAGTCCGTCTACTCCAAAGTATGGTTTTTCCAGTAGTCATGTATGGATGTGAGAGTTGAACCATAAAGAAGGCTGAACACCAAAGAATTGATGCTTTTGAACTGTGGTGCTGGAGAATACTTTTGAGAGTCACTTGGGCAGCAAGGAGATCAAACCAGTCAATCCTAAAGGAAATCAATGCTGTATATCCACTAGAAGGACTGATGCTGAAGCTGAAGCTCTAACGTTTTGGCCACCAGATGCAAAGTGCCGACTCATTGGAAAAGACCCCGATGCTGGGAACAATTGAAGGCAGGAGGAGAAGGGGATGACAGAGGATGAGATAGTTGGATGGCATCACAGACTCAATGGACATGAGTTTGAGCAAACTCCGGGAAATAGTGAAGAACAGGAAGCCGGTTGTGCTGCAGTCAAAGGGGTGGCAAAGAGTCAGACATGACTGAGTGACAACAACAACAATATAAAGAACGACTTTCTTGGATAATCTCATCTTTGCTCAAGATGTATTAGTTACTACTTATATTTTTAAAATTCCACATCCATTTCTCTGCTTACACATCTCAAAGATTCAGAAATACATAACTGTCTACTGAATATTAGATAGTCCACTGGCACTTTATTTCATTTTTGTTTGTTTATTTACCTTTGACTGCATTGGGTTTTCACTGCTGTGTGGGGTCTTTCTCTAGTTGTGGTGTGAGGGCTTCCAATTGCAGTGGCTCCTCTTGTTGTGGAGGACAGGCTCTAGTATGGCAGGCTCAGTGGTTTGTGGCTAACAGGCTTAGTTGCCCCCCAGCATGTGAGATCTTAGTTCCTGGACCAATGGTCAAACCAGTGTCCCTGCATTGGCAGGTGGGTTCTTAACCTCTGGACCACCAGGGAAGCCCCTCTAGTGGCACTTTAAATGCAATACATACAATACGGAGTGCTTGACCTTCCCCCTGAACTTCTGTTATCCTGGATTTTCCTTCTTACATTAATTGGTACCTCTGTTGACTGAGACATTCATGTTTTAGATTTAGAATTGTGCTTGACTCTCCGCTCTCTGGACTTACACGGTGGCTCAGCAATAAATAATCTGCCTGCAATGCAGGAGCTTCAGGAGACGCAGGTTCGATCCCTGGGTTTGGAAGATCCCCTGGAGGACGGCATGGCAGCCCACTCCAGTATTCTTGCCTGGAGAATCCCATGGACAGAGGAGTCTGGCGGGCTACAGTTCATGGGGTCACAGAGAGTGGAACACGACTGAAGTGACTTCACATGCATGCACTCCCCTCTCACACAGCCTGTTTCCACTCAGTTTTGCCAGTTTCCCTCCATGAATATTTCTCCCACTGGTCTCCTGTCACCCTGCCCCCCTCCACCATCACCCTAATCCAGCCCTTTAGTGCGTTTATTGTCTCCTTCCCTCCTGTCTTGCATCTGTTTAATCCATCTTCAACATTGCCTGCAGGGTGTTCTCATACTCAAGATTTAACCATGTTGCCTCCAGATGCAAATCCCTTTCAATGACTCACCATCACCTATAGCATAAATTCCAAGCTTCTTAATTTGGTCTGCAAGGCCCTTCATGTCTTATTGCTCCCAGTGTGAGGTTTATGCTGTAGCAACCTTGAACTACCAATAGGTTCTCTTTCTTATTTCATGTTGTTTTTCAGTTTTACAACCTTGTTCATGCCTTTCCCTCAGCCAAAATGCCATTTCCCCATCTTCCATGAACGGAAACGCCTATGCATTCCTTAAAAATGAGTTTTGTGGGGATCTACTCTGTGAAGCCTTGTCTTCCCCCCCGCCCAGTGAATTCATTCTATAGTTTCCTCTATAATTAGATATGCTTTGGGCATATTTCTATCACTCTATTTCCAAATCGTTTTATAATTGTCTATGTCTAACTTTTTATTAGATGATGTGTTCCTTGAGGGAAGGAACTGTATATTATTTCTTGTTTGGAAATCCAAAAGATAGTAAAGGATCTGCCTGCAATGCAGGATACCTGGGTCTTATCCCTGGGTTGGGAAGATCCCCTGGAGAAGGGAATGGTACCTACTGCAGTATTCTTGCCTGGAGAATTCCACTGGACAGAGGAGCCTGGTGGGTTATAGTCCATAGAGTTGCAAAGAGCTGGACATGATTGAGTGACTAACACTTTCACTTTCACTATATATATAGAGAGTTGATTTGCTTTATTGTACAGCAGAAATTAATACAGCATTGTAAAGCAACCATCTTATTAAAAAATAAGATAAAATCACTTAATATTGCCCAATGTATAGCAGGTTCATAGATAGCAATTTAGAAAATAAAATAATAAATGATGTGTCAGAGGATAAACTAAACTGCTCTCCTCAAACCTGGGGATTAAGAGTATGAGAATTGGGTTTGGTGCTTGGATTTGTCAATTAATGTGGGGGAAATGGTGCCATGAAAATTTAGACTGGAAAGAGACACGTGTGCAAATTAATGAGAAAATGGTTATTTAATCCATGAGAAATAGGGTAAAAGTCAAGTTATGCCAGAAAGAGAAAAACAAATATCATATATTAATGCATATATGTGGAATCTAGAAAAACAGTACAGATGAACCTACCTGCAAAGCAGAAGTAGAGGCACAGACTTGGAGAACAAACATACGGATGCCAAGGAAGGCATGTGGATGAACTGGGAGATTGGGATTGACAGAAATCCACTATTGGAGGCTGAAGTGACAATATTTTGGCCACCTGATGTGAAGAGCTGACTCATTAGAAAAAATGCTGATGCTGGGAAAAACTGAAGGTAGGAGGAGAAGGGGACAAGAGAGGATGAGATGGTTGGGTGGCATCTCCGACTCAATGGACATGAATTTAAGCAAACTCTGGGAAATAGTGAAGGACAGGGAAAACTGTCTTGCTGCAGTCCATGGGGTCGCAAAGAGCCAGACATGACTTAACTACTGAACAATAACAACAGTTGATTAACTTTGCTGTATAGCAGAAACTAACACAGCATTGTAAAGCAACTAAACTCCAATTAAAAAAAAAAATGTCAGGTTCACAGAAGGAATTTGTGGGTTTTATAAGGATTAGGTTGAGTAACTCTTGATAGGAAAATAATATTTTATTGATAAACTGGGTTTAATTTAAGTTGCTTAAAAAAAAGAAAAGTCAGCCACAGCCCAGAATAGAAGTCCTCATCCTTACCTCAACCTTTCCTTTCCCAATTCCTCATGTATACCCCCCCAAAGCACTAGAAAGTAAGGCTAGGGTTCCCTGCTTCCTGTTACAGAAAGAAGTCATGGACTTTCAAGGGACTTCTGGACATTATTAATAAGCAACAAAAAGTGACTGCAGGCTGGGGCATCAGTATTGTGTAGTAAAAGGGCACATATTTTAGTGCAGGTTAGGTCAGAGACATTGCATAGAAAGGAGCTAAAAAGAAGATGCATTACAGGAAGGGAAAGTAGGAGAAGGGGCTAAGAGACTAAGAGGTCAACCATGTGGCGTACTCTCTCGAGACCTAAGGACACTGAGTGATGACTTAAGTCATGGATATTGGCCTCTTCCGTGGTCCAGGAGGCAGGTTAAGTACACGAATCTACAATCTGTGTCATATACTACATGACCCACCACCATTGGCTGGCTTAGCATTGACTCTGTTTGGCTTAGTTAGGAAATACTACCTTCATCTTCAGTGGGATCCAGAGTGTATTTAATACAAGAGAGACACGCGTCACATTCAGAGTGAGGGACTAGCAGTCCAGCTCCATATTTGTCTGACAGATACTGACACATTCTGCTTACGAACTTATGTTCCAGGAAGGGATTCTGCCCAGGATTATTGGTCTTGATCTTTAAGTTTGAAAGGGGACATATAGTGTAGTTAACGTCAGGGAATGATCCTGGGGTAGGGTTGGAGATGGGGAAGTACATCATATGAAAGTAGTATTTTTCATGGAGGAGGTTTTGCAACTCCAGATTTTTATAAAACTTAAAAAAAACCAAATAGGTCAGATAATCCTTTAAAGAGAGAAGTTGTGTTTGTGTGGCCGACATTGGGGAGCCAGATGGGGTATCCCTAGAAGGTTTACGTATACTGGTGCATGTCAAATCCCGCCTACGCAAATGAGCTGGGAGGCATCCTATATTTGACACCTGAGGGACTTAGGTTCACATAAGAAAATTATAGCTCCCTTGATTTTATCTGGATGGCAATCTTTGCGATAGTTTTAGCTAACATTGGCCTGGAATTAATAGATACTTAATAATTTTTCCTTCAATGAGCTTGATGTCCTGATTCTACATGAACCAGATAAACTTGGACCAAAGCAATAGAAAACTATGCCCACCTAGGAATGAAATGATCCAAACATATTGAATTTGTGAGTCATGGATTTGACTCAGAGGGAAAATAGTTTCTCATGTAGCTTGGAAAAAGAGAGAGCTGCTTAAGTTTAAGTAATGGATAATTCAACTTCACCTGAGGATCTCATGCTAATAGTTGAAGATGGAAAACATTGCAATAGCCTCAAAATATAATAGAATATTCTGCCTACTTGAATTATAATGTGCTGAGAACTGCAGATGACTGCACTTCTGTCTTAGACATGATTGTGACCAGAGGCTAAATTCTTGAACTTCATGTACCACATTTGTCAAATAACTTGAATTAGAGGGTTGCATGGTAATTCAACACAGTTTTTAAAACATATGGAGGCTAAATACTGATATAATATGCTGGATTATAACCTGAACTGTGGAATCTGGAAACCATTCTAAGTAGGAATACTCTGTTTTGTAATTCGCTTCTTGTAGCATGCTTTAGGAGCTAATAGTTGAGAACTTAATGTGTAAATTCAGTAAATACTGAAATAGTAAGAAGAAAGTAAATGCAAGTCCTTAAGGTTTTGGGTTCAGTGCCAGATTGTGAAAACTACAAATCCTCCCTGGCTTTTGCCCACACAATTTACAACCAACAGTTACACAAGCTATTGTGTGTATCTTCCTTTACCCTCCTGATTGGCAGGGAGGCTTGTGCTGCTGCCGGACAACTCAGCTATCATCACAGTCTACAGATCTTTTACTTCCACTTAGCTTCCTTACAGACAGACACTGGAAATAGAAGTTTCATGCTCAGAAACCAGTTCCCTGAACCGAGAGCTTACCCTGATTTAGCAGTTGCTGTTGAAGCAACCCAAACACTGCCTGTAAGGTTCCATCAGCCTCTCTTCCCTTCCTCCCCATTCTCTTCCTCTCGTGGTACTATAATTGTGAAGCCTGTGCCTGAGCAGGGTAGGAAATAGTTTACCTTTAGTGTGGGGAAAACTATGCTATTGAATATTATCTTATTGTTCAGTTCAGTGGCTTAGTTGTGTCCGATTCTTTGTGACCCCATATGCTGCAGCACACCAGGCTTCTCTGTCTATCACCAACTCCCAGAGCTTGCTCAAACTCATGTCCATCAAGTCGGTGATGCCATCCAGCCATCTTATCCTCTGTTGTCCCCTTCTCCTCCTGCCTTCAGTCTTTCCCAGCATCAGGGTCTTTTCCAGTGAGTCAGTTCTTTGCATCAGGTGGCCAAAGTATTGGAGTTTCAGCTTCAATGTCAGTTCTTCCAATAACTATTCAAAACTGATTTCATTTAGGATGGGTTGGTTGGATGTCCTTGCAGTCCAAGGGACTCTCAAGAGTCTTCTCCAACACAACAGTTCAAAAGCATCAATTCTTCAGTGCTCAGCTTTCTTTATGGTCCAACTCTCATATCTGTAGATGACTACTGGAAAAACCATAGCTTTGACTAGACAGACCTTAGTCAGCAAAGTAATCTTGTTGCTGTTTAGTTGCTAAGTTGTGTCTGACTATTTTGCAACCCCATAGACTGCAGCCCGCCAGTCTCCTCTGTCCAAGGGATTTCTGAGGTAAGAATACTGGAGTGGGCTGCCATTTCTTTCTGCAGAGGATCTGCCTAGCCCAGGGATTGAACCTGTGTCTCCTGCATTGGTAGGCAGTTTCCTTAGTACTGACCCAGCAGGGAAGCCCATACTATGTTAGATGTTATATATAAATATTAGGACTTATAAAAAGTGTTTTTTTTTTTACATAAACCACTACTGTAAATAAAAGGTAGTTATTGGTTTGCCATTAAAGGTTTACAGACATGCACACACAAATACACTGCTGCTGCTGCTGCTGCTAAGTCACTTCAATCTTGTCTGACTCTGTGCGACCTCATAGACGGCAGCCCACCAAGTTCCTCCGTCCCTGGGATTCTCCAGGCAAGAACACTGGAGTGGGTTGCCATTGCCTTCTCCAAACAAACACACTACCAAAGTAATAATATTGAATAGATCTGACTTTGATACATAACATTGTTGGGAAAATGCAGTAAATGTTTCTAATAGTCGGCAAACTTTTGGAAAATAAATCATTGGTAAATTGAGGTCTACAAGAATATGCTAGATATGATTAGTCATAAATCAAATTCTATAATTTGTTAGCTTTCCCCATCATTTTAAAGTGGGGATAAAACTGACTTTGTTATTCATAGCTATGGAAACTAGAAATTTATCTCATAATTAGAGTCAAGGCATGTAGTAACAAAAGAGATACAGGCAAAACAGTGGTTTTAGATGTGTTGTGAAATCAGCTGAGTCATTGTAGGCCCTCTGGAGATAACCTGGTATTACCTAGCTGCTTATGAACGTAACAGAAAACTAGGGCAACACAAGGTACTGATATTTAAGGTGACTAGATTGAAGAAATCATGCTTGATTGGCATCTTCCCATTGTAAGAGAGACTTCAAAAGTATTTGCAAAGAGCAGAGCTAACAGTATAACATGTAGCCCTGAGCAGACATCTTTTTAAATTCTAGTTCTAACTGCATCAGTAATCTGGACAGGAAAGTGTACCATTTCTTACTGACAATTTCTGCATCTATACATAAAGCATCTGGAGTTGGTGATTTCTAAGGTCCCCTGGAATGTTGTAATTTATGTTTTTGTCTAACAATTAATTTAGACCAATAGTGGTGAATGAATTGCTACCCTAGGAAATTGTACAGAACAGAAAATTGTATGCTGTGTTCTGGAAGTTGCCTGTACCACAAAATGAGCAAAAAACCCATCCATTGTGTTTCTAGAGCCTATTTATGCTGTATGAAATCTTTCCTCAAAGCACAAAAGGCTCAGATTCTTTGGGAAATGTGCCATGGAAAGGAAATGAAAGAATTAGCCTGGCAACTGCTGGTGGTGACTATTGAACAATTTGAAGGCTTGTTTATCTGAAGGTTAGCCAAAATTCTGGTAAAGAATATGGGCTGGAGTTCCCTCAAACACAACATTTTATGCAAGGCTTCCAATACTTGTGTAAGTAATTACACAGAAGAATAGCTTTCCTTGCATTATTATGATATTTCTAATTCCTTTTCAAATCTAGAAACCAAAAAGCATTCAAAATCTAAAACAGAGAAAATATTATTATTTAGTTTTTCTTTTACCAAAGTAAGATTGACATGAGGATAGAATTTTGAAGAGTAATACATTTGAAAAGTGACTAAACTCATCCATATTGACCATGGCATTTTTTGTCCAGACTTAGGTCTTCTGCCTGGATATATGATCTATAAAATAGTATGTTGTCTTTCAATAGCCTCCAGGACGTGGTTACTTGGATATGCCACCTTCATCACAAAATACAAGTCCAAAACTTGCTCATCTGCTCCTCTTGAAAGCTGTTTTTCCTTGCCCATTTCTTTTAGTATCACCCTGGCTAGAAATCTTGGAGTCAGCTTTGACTTTTCCCTTTCCACTCCTAACATCATTATATCCATTTTGTTACCAGGCCTTTCCTTTCAGATAATATCATCCTTCCAAATGTTGCTCATATTAACCATTTTCTCTCTGCTGTTCCACACTCATCACTGTTGGGAAACACTGTATTACTTAATTGCCCCCCTGGTCTCTCTATTTCAGGACTCTTTTCTTGAACGTACAACATAAATTAGTTCACCCCAGACTTTATTCCTTTGTATTTATCAGTTACCTTTTCAAAAATCAATAATAGTTCCATTTTTGTTTCTGTTGTTGTTCAGATCACTCATTTGTGTCTGACTCTTTGCAACCCCAGGGACTGTAGCACACCAGGCTTTCCTGTCCTTCAATGTCTCCTGGAGTTTGCTCAAATTCATATTCCATCTTTACTCTTGCACTAAGTTGTAACTTGGCTACTTGGCTAGACTTTTTAATGTCTTTTATAACTTATTTACTCCTAATTACATAATCCCAGTGACCATTATTTGCTTTAAGTTAGAATTTTCTGGAACCTGCCCTGGCTGAATTGACAAATAAGGAATTTATTAAAGTGTCAGAGGAAGAGTTCCCAGAACTCACACAAGGGATGAAAGTAGTTCATGTTCCCTTCAGTTGGACCATAGATCTCATAATATCTGGGTTATTGGGCAGAGTCAGCACTCTGAATCTGCCCAAGCATAGCTTGAAAACAAATGTCAGAAGGATCTATCTGATTTCATGTAACTTAATTACATTTCAGCACAAAGTGCTATATTCTTTAAAGCAATACAAAAATATCCAGCATCCCAAAATCTAAAATCTACAATGTTGTTTAATCAGTAAGTTGTATTCAACCCTTTTGGGACCCTGTGGACTCTAGCCCACCAGGCTTCTCTGTCCATGGGATTTCCCAAGCAAGAATACTGGAGTGGGTTACCATTTCCTTTTCCAGTGGACCTTCCTGGGGATCAAACCATGTCTTCTGCATTGGCAGGTGGATTCTATATTGCTGAGCCACCAGAGAGGTTCCCAGCTCTAATCTATATGCTAGATATACAAAGAAATAGGAACATATGATCCCAGCCAGGAGAAAATATCAGCTAATGATAACAGACTCAGAGTGACAAAGATGATGGGACTAGTTTATAAAACAGTCAGTAAATATCTTTCAAACATGCTCTAAAATGTACATGGTAAAGCGAGGACTTGGGATGTATGAAAATAATCCAAATGAAATTTTAGAGAAAAAAAAAATAATACTGAAAAGACAAAATAAATTTGATAGGATTAGGGGAAAATTAGACATTGCAGAAGAAGAAAAAATGCCAGTGAACATGAAGACATAGTAACAGAAGGTATCCAAAAAAACCTTAATAGAAGTCCGGTGAGCTAAGGTATGTGTAACTGAAGTCCTCAAAAGAGAGGAGGAGAGGGAGGGAGGATCCAGAGGTGATAGTAAAGAGGGAATTCAGAAAAAAATAATTGAAAAAATAGAGTCGTAAAATTTTCTAAACTTAGTGAACTCTATAAGCCTGCAGTAGTAAGAGGCTCAGTGAACTTAAAGTAGAAGACACATTAAAAAAATGCACCAAGCGAGCAATACACCAAAAGTTGTGGAAAATATACCAATTGTAGAAAATAAGTGACAAGAAGAAAAATCTTAAAAACCGGAGAAAAAGATACTCTATGTGCAGCTTAAAAAGGGATAAGAATGTTCAAGCTGGTTTTAGAAAAGGCAGAGGAACCACAGATCAAATTGCCAACATCTGCTAGATCATCGAAAAAGCAAGAGAGTTCCAGAAAAACATCTATTTCTGCTTTATTGACTATGCCAAATCGTTTGACCACGTGGATCACAATAAACTGTGGAAAATTCTTCAAGAGATGGGCATATCAGACCACCTGACCTGCCTCTTGAGAAACCTGTATACAGATCAGGAAGCAACAGTTAGAACTGGACATGGAACAACAGACTGGTTCCTAATCGGGGAAAGGAGTATGTCAAGGCTGTATATTGTCACCCTGCTTATTTAATTTATATGCAGAGTACATCATGAGAAACGCTGGGCTGGAAGAAGCACAAGCTGGAATCAAGATTGCCGGGAGAAATATAAATAACCTCAGATGTGCAAATGACACCACCCTTATGGCAGAAAGTGAAGAACTAAAGAGTCTCTTGATGAAAGTGAAAGAGGGGAGTGAAAAAGTTTGCTTAAAGCTCAACATTCAGAAAACTAAGATCATGGCATCCGGTCCCATTACTTCATGGGAAATAGATGGGGAAACAGTGGAAACAGTGTCAGACTTTATTTTTGGGGGGCTCTAAAATCACTGCAGATGGTGATTGCAGCCATGAAATTAAAAGATGCTTACTCCTTGGAAGGAAAGTTATGACCAACGTAGACAGCATATTAAAAAGCAGAGACATTACTTTGCCAACAAAGGTCCATCTAGTCAAGGCTATGGTTTTCCCAGTGGTCATGTATGGATGTGAGAGTTGGACTGTGAAGAAAGCTGAGCACTGAAGAATTGATGCTTTTGAACTATGGTGTTGGAGATGCTTGAGAGTCCCTTGGACTGCAAGGAGATCCAACCAGCCCATCCTAAAGGAGATCAGTCCTGGGTGTTCATTGCTGAAGCTGAAGCTGAACTGTGGCCACCTGATGTGAAGAGCTGACTCCTATGAAACCACTACATCAGTGGTTCTCAGTGAAAAGGTGGTCACTTGCCCCCGGGGATATCTGGCGAAGTTTGGAGACAGTTTTGGTGTCAAAACTAGATGGTTGTTACTGGCATCTAGTGGGCAGAGGACAGGCATGTTTCTGAATATCCCACAGCAAACAGAAGAAAAAATTATCTGGTCTCAAATATCCATGGTGCCGAGCTTAATGAACCAAAACTACATACACAATAGAGTAGCCAAAATTAAAAAGACTCACGATACCAATGTTGCAAGAACGTGGAGCAGAAGGAACTCCTAAAATGTTGGTAGAAGTGAAAAATACTACAGCATCTTTGGAAAACAGTTTTCGCACTTTCTCAAAATGTTAAACATGAGCTTGTCATATTCAGTAATCCACAGAAAGTCTTGTTCATTGTCATGGTCATTATAAGGGCTTTCTGGGTGGTGCTAGTGGTTAAGAACCCGCCTGCCAATGCAGGAGACATAAGAGAATCAGGTTCGATGCCTGGGTCAGGAAGATTCCCCTGGAGGAGCGCATGGCAACCCACTCCAGTATTCTTGCCTGAAGAATCCCATCGACAGAGAAGCCTGGCAGGCTATGATCTATAGGGGAGCAAAGAGTTGGACACAACTGAAGTGACTTAGTGCACAGTCATTTTTTCTTAGAAACAAACTGCGAAGAACTCAAATATCTCTCAGCTTGTTAATGGATCAACAGATTGTGATCTGTAATACTCAGCAATAGAAAACACCACTGATGCCTGCAACAGCATGGACAAATCTCTAAAGCATTAGTCTAAGCGAAATAAGTCATGCTTGAAAACTTACATGCTGTTTAATTTCATTTATATGACAGTCAGAAAGAAAAAAACATACTGTGATACCAAAAAGCAGATCACTTGAGCTGGAGTGGGGGTTGGAGATTGACTGCAAAGGGGCAAAAGTTGTATTTTAGTGGGTGATGAAAATGTTCTATATCTTGACTATGGTGGTATTTGCATAACTGTATACATTTGCTGAAATTCACAAATTGTACATTTTAAAATTAGAAAGCTTTATTGTCTGTAGATTGTATCTCAAAATAAACTGAAAAGGGGGACATAAAGAGATTGCATGTCAAATGAAAGAAACCCTTCTATAATTGGGCTTCCCCAGTGGCTCAGAGGATAAAGAATCTGCCTGCAGTGTGGGAGACCTGGGTTTGATCCGTGGGTTGGGAAGATCCCCTGGAAGAGGGCATGACAATCCACTCTAGTATTCTTGTCTGGAGAATCCCCATGGACAGAGGAGCCTGGTGGGTTACAGTCCATGGGGTCACAGAATCGGACGCAACTGACTAAGCCCTTCTATAACTATGGGTTTCAGAACTACACAGCCTCTGTGAATACTGGGAAGCTCCTTGCCCAAGTAAGAAGCTGCTTCAACTCCGTCCCATAGTTCACACTCCGATGCTGGATGCTTACCATCCATCTCCCTCTCCATAAATAATTGTCCAGATTGAGGCAGGGATACCTATTCCTTGTTCAGAATCCTAGGTCTACTGGAGTCTGAGCAATGTGATTTTTAGCTCCAGATTTCAAAGTATATTAAGGCATATTAAATGGAAGTTAGTACCAAAAACAAATAGCCAGCCCAAGGTGTGCACCATAGTTCTTCAGCTCACCCAAGCAGTCACTGGCTAGTTTGTTCCCTGCTTCTACGTGTAACTTGTTTTCTTCCTTATCACTTGGACTCTCTCTGTTGCTATCTCCCAACCTTTCTCTTTTGCTTACTGTCAAGTCCTTCTTCTTGTCTGGACCCTTACTATCTATCCAAGACTAGGTCCAGCCATGTTTTTCTGCCAATACTGCTTCTAGACCCAGGGAAGCAGGGCTTCCATCAGGGTCCCCATTGTTTGGAGTGCATTTCTAAAAACATGTCAAAGTACCCTTGCAGTGGTCCTTAGTGGTGGAGATCAACTATGGAAGGCAGTGCAATATGGGTGGAGAATCAGAACACACCAAGACCTATGTTCTCCCTGGTCTCCATTTTCCCCAAGGTCCTCTCAGACCCTTCTTTATCCCTGACTCATTCTTTTATTATCCGTCAGAAGACTCAAGGAGCTCCAGGACACATGTTTTTGGAGTCTTCCTGGTCCCATTAGCTGGATCCTCTAGCATGTGATCACAGGAGATTGTGCTGCTGAGAATAGCTGCTAAGTCACTTCAGTCGTGTCCGACTCTGTGCGACCCCATAGACGGCAGCCCACCAGGCTCCCCCGTCCCTGGGATTCTCCAGGCAAGAACACTGGAGTGGGTGGCCATTTCCTTCTCCAATGCGTGAAAGTGAAAAGTGAAAGTGAAGTCGCTCAGTCCTATACGACTGGTAGCGACCCCATGGACTGCAGCCCACCAGGGTCCTCCATCCATGGGATTTTCCAGGCAATAGTACTGGAGTGGGGTGCCATTGCCTTCTCTGGCTTAGAATAGGGCCGAAGTTGATTTTGAGTGAGCCCCACTTATGTCTGACACAGGAAGCGCTCAGGACACCAGGTTACCCCTGATGGATGTATCAACTCTATCCGTTAGAATTTCATCCCTGCTCAAGTCTACAGCATCCCATGGCAGGTCCCACACACTGAAGAAGGCAGTGCTGTGTGGCCAGTCAGCTCTTCTAACTGATGTTATCTTTTGCCTCTGACTGATATGGGGACATTGTGTACACCTGGGTCTGCCTTAAGCTGTTTGGTCTAGGACTGTACCTTCTTCTTGCCCTCTGATCATGGGCCCCTTACCTGGTGTCTGGTAAAGACAGGTATGTGGTGATAATCTGATACCCAAGTATTCTCTAACTGCAGCCTAAATGTTCATTTTGCTGTGGAGATAGAATAAGTTCATGGAGAAAAGACACTGCGTTCTACACATCTTTTGCATTTTCACTGCCTCTAGCTCTTACTTTGGTTGTCGTTCAGTCGCTAAGTCGTGTCCAACTCTCCGAGACCTCCATGGACTTACCATGACAGGCCTTTCTGTCCTTCACAAAACCTCCTGGAGTTTGCTCAAGTTCATGTCCACTGAATCGGTGATGCTATGCAACCATCTCATCCTCTGCTGCCCTCTTCACCATTTGCTTTCAATCTTTCCCAGCATCAGGATCTTTTCCAGTGAGTTGGCTGCTTGCTTCAGGTGGCCAAAGTATTGGAGCTTCAGCATCAGTCCTTCCAGTGAGTATTCAGGGTTGATTTCCTTCAGGATTGACTGACTGGATCTCCTTGCAGTCCAAGGGACTCTCCAGAATCTTCCCTAACACCACAATTCAAAGGCATCAATTCTTCGGCGCTCAGCCTTCTTTATGGTCCAGCTCTCACATTTGTACTTGGCTACTGGTAAGACCATAGCTCTTATTAGCACATGAGTATTATTGCTCATTTTTTCTCTGGCAGATTGGTTGAAAGGTCCACAGAATACTGACTCCTCTCAATAAATCAAATATGTCATGCAGGGGGCCAGATGCTTAATATTTTCTCTCTGAAAAAAAGAAGCTATTAAATAATGTTGGTTTGTTGCTTTGAGGTCAGTGTGCCTTAACTTAAAAAAGTAAAATACACATTTTTTTTATTTGAACAACTCTGGAAAAATTCTGCTTTTGAAATACAGTTGTAAGTTAGTTACAATGTCAGAGAATAAACCATTTTTGCATGGTATAAAAAAGACCAAGTAAATGGACACAGGTTTCTTGAATGTAAAACAAATGCCTCTTCCTTTTGTTATAGATCATTCTCCCTTTCAAGAAATTTTTATTTCATTATGTTGATCCTGACAGAAGCAATTCTGATTTTCTTACTCTTGTATGTGGTATAATTTTAAAGGTTGGTGTGATGTACTTTGGTATGACATGAAAGTTTTCATTAGATTTACAGAATCAGCTGAATCTTAACTGCAGCCAGATATTTTCCTAACAACCTAAGCCTGACATCAATTTGGATGATGAATGTACTCAACTTAAATTTCCTTTTAGGATACAGACAAATAAATGGTGAAAAAAGAGAAAAATCTCCCATTTGGAATAGATACCTGGTTCCAAATCCATCTAACACCTGCCTTAGCTATAAAATTAAACAAAAAAAAAAGTTTGATTGTCTTCCTTTTTAAAAAAATTTTTTTAATTAATTAATTTTAATTGGAGGATAATTACTTTAGAATATTGTGATGGTTTTTGCTCATTAGTATATTTGATGTGAAAATTCTTATAAAACCAATTTGTATTTATGTCAGAATAATTCCAATATTACAATTATTATGCCAAGTATTATGCCAATTATTATGCCAGAATTATGCCAATTGAAATGTGAATTGGCAGAATAGACTAGGAAGAGTGTGACTGTAATAGAAAAGAATATTTTATATAAAAGGTGGCTTTAAAAAAAACCAAAATCAAACAAAAACAAGCAAAAACTTTGAAATAGTGGGTCAGATGAGAGACAAAGGAACCAGAGAAGGACAAACCATCCATTCTTTGTTATATTTAAACACTCTTAAGTGCTCAATTGTAAATGTGTAAATACTTTAAATAAAATACTTATTTTAAGAATAAAATGTTAAGTTTGGAATGAGTCAAAAAGCTGAAAGCCAAGGATTAGGAAAAGTTTCTAGGATAAAGTGTTACTGAACATTTATTGAATTATACAAATTGCTTTTATTTTTTTTTTATTTGGAAGTACTTCTAGTAATCTATCTTGAGAATTAGAGAAAATGGCACAAGTCTTGCAGAGAACTCTGAGTTTACATTTCCTAGACTATTCTACTTTTAGGGTAGAAAATGATAACATTGACCCATTTTAACGAAGTCAACAATTTATGTAAAATAAATTGTCTATTTGGAGATAAATTTCAAATATAAATTTTGGTGTGCTAATCTGCTAGGCTAAGAGAACTTTTTATGATCAAATATATATTTAATTATTCTGAATCTTTTCCTTGTTTATTGAATTTAGATGTAAATATCAATTTGTGAACTTTTTAAAGCATGAATCAATTCAAGAAATTGTTATTAAACACACAGTTAATAGTAGGTTGGTTGAACTCCATTTATAGTTTTCAAAAATTCATTTCACTAAATTGAACTATTTAAAAACCTGTTATCATTGCAAGCCTGCTTCAGAAAAATACTGAGATTGAATAGAATAATTTAAAGCATACTTTTCTTTTCTAAGTTTTACATGGGCAATTTGTTCCTTTTAAAATCACATAGATTTTGTTTATTGTTTTGGAATAATGAAATGAACTTGTAAAAGTGAGTAAGAACTTAAAAATTTTAGTAAATTCTCTTTCCACTTGAAGTTTAAGAAACATAAGACATAACAAAAAAAAGCTTTCTCAGAATGAAAAATTTAGAATGGCAAGTCATACATTGGATATCAAATTTAAATGTTTTCTTGGACTCTAAAATACATGTTATCAGTGTATATTCCTTTGGAATTCATTAGACCATTATATAATAGATTCACTTTCCATATCTGCTCATTCAGTCGCTAAGTTGTGTCCAACTCTTTGCGACCCTATGGACTAAGGCCTCCCTGTCCTTCACTATCTTCCAGAATTTGCTCAAACTCATGTCTGCTGAGTTGGTGATGCCATCCAACCATCTCATCACAAACCTAGACAGCATACTGAAAAACTCTATCCACAAAGGTCTCTATAGTCAAAATTATAGTTTTTCCAGTAGTCATAAACAGATGTGAGAGTTGGACCATAAAGAAGGCTGAGAGCCAAAGAATTGACACTTTCAAATTGTGGTGCTGGGGAAGACTCTTGAGAGTCTCTCGGACTGCAAGGAGATCAACCAGTCAATCTGAAAGGAAACCAACTCTGAATATTCATTGGAAGGACTGATGCTGAAGCTCCAATATTTTGGCCACCTGATGCAAAGCGCCGACTCATAGGAAAAGACCTTGATGCTGGGAAAGATCAAGGGACTTGAGGAAAAGGGGTGACAGAGGATGAGATATCTGTTTAGAATAGCTAATTATGAATTTATTATTAAGATTATCACAATTAAATTACAAATTTTAATTTGGTATCATAACTGGAAGGAAATTCAGTCTTGTAACAAATATAGAGATAATTTCTAGAAAATGCTGAAGCCTTTTATACTGCAAGCATGAACTATGCTAGGTATTACCAAAATTTGGTGACTACTGAACAAAATAGTCAGTTGTTAGTATTCAATTAGTAAAAAAGCTAAAGGCAACTGGAAAAACTGATTTGGAAATCCAATCAAACACCTCTCTAGATGTATGTTCTAAGTATGTGACTACAAGTTTTGCATTTGGAAAACTGGGGAGAATTGTGAGAATGATCAAAGTTGCATATACATTTGATAGGGTAAAAAGCCTTTACTTTGCTATGAGACTTTCCTGAAGTTTGAGTCATAGTGTCAGAATCAGGGCATGACTTGTCATCTGAGGGCTCAAATTAGGTGAGACCAAGACAGAATGTGAGTTCATATATGTGTCTGTGTGCACACATGCACGTGAATGTGTGTGTGTGTTTAAAATGCATTTTCAAATATTTGCATTCAATCCAGAGATACACTTTTGGTACAGATCATGCACCAGAGTAAAGTGGTGATGAAAGAGGTGAACATTGGCACCTAAAGATCACTTCAATGAACTTGCAAACTGCTTTAGCAAATATGACAATTGACAATTTGAACCACCTTAGCAATATTACCTGAGGTGTAGTACACTGGTGCCAACAAGACAGTCTGGCTTGCACACTTACTTCCAAAGGACATTTTCATCTGGAGATGTAAAGAGAAGCAGCACTTAAAGTAATATTTTCTCTCTCCCGATTCTAATGCATAGGAGCAGGTGCATCACCAAAGCAAAGTTTGGATTTTTCCTGGCATGGAAGCAACTCTAGTGTGAATCACTTCTTCACTAATTTTTCCCAAACATTGTTACTTAAGCAGGTAGGAATGTCACGCTCAACCCATAGTCTTAAAATATGAAACAAAGATGTGGGAAAAACAAAGCCTGAACTCAAAAAAGGATTCTTAAAGCTTAAACTCTATGGGACATCCTATCAGCATACTTTGTATTTCATGGGTGGCTGATTGGACAGTGCTGACGAATGGAACCCGCAGGATTCATACACTATCTGCAGTCAAGTCATCATCGTATATGGACATAAAGTGTCTCAACTGCAACACAACAGTTTATTACACACTCGTTAACAGTGACTACTGGGGACCACTGAAAAAGTAGCAGAAGGGTTTGTGAGAGTGAGAAATTCCAAGACTGATGATCAAGGCACTTTGGGCTCCCTGAGCAAAGTTTTTTTGCAAACCATTTTTGCATTTGCCTGTTAATCTCAAAATGAAAAAGCGTGATAAAAAATTGCAGGGACGGGCCCTTTGCCACAGAGAAAAAAGCCAACAGTAACTAAAAGAATGGTTTCTCCACAGAAACAAGGTGATGGGGCATGGACGCCCTTGAGCTTCCTGAAAGGTTTCTTCTGGTGGGCTTGATGCTTTTTTGGCAGCCGTTCTGGGTGAGGGAGATTCAGAGTGAAAACACTGTCAATATACTTTCTTCGAGCCCTAAGGATATTATTGCCATGTCCAGCCAAGTCTTTAGAATTCTAGTTGTTTTTAAAAGATAAAGTTTCTGATTAAAAACAATTTTAGTGACTAGAAGGAACAATGGAAATCAACCCAGTGGTCCCAGCTGAGGAGCAGGAATTAGCTGGCAGTCCTTATTTAATGGCAAACTCACCAGTAAGTTTGGTTTAGAAGCTCATGGTGGCTCAGATGGTAGAGAATCTGCCTGCCACACAGGAGACCTGGGTTCAATCCATGGGTCAGGAAGATGCCCTGGAAAAGGAAATGGCAACCCACTCCAGTATTCTTG
Organism: Cervus elaphus; assembly: GCF_910594005.1. Classification (NCBI taxonomy): domain Eukaryota; kingdom Metazoa; phylum Chordata; class Mammalia; order Artiodactyla; family Cervidae; genus Cervus; species Cervus elaphus. The sequence continues at coordinate 20,860,200 of NC_057820.1, forward strand.
CCTGGAAAATCCCTTGGATAGAGGAGCCTGGCGGGTTACAGTCCATGGGGTTGCAAAAGAGGCAGACAGGATTGAGTGACTAACACTTTTCTTTTTTCCTGGCTTTTTTCACTGAATGGGCCAGATTCAAATACAAAGACCGTGAATTTGATGGGCTGAAATGAACAAATGATTGAAATGATGAAAGTTAGCCAGCTAGAAGTACACAGGTTTGCATTGTAACCAAAAGAGTATTCTTTTAGTTTAATTAAGTATTTCCAATTTTCCTCAATCTCAAGAGATGGGGACCTTTACAAAGTATACTGAGTGGGAGTACTGTTTCTTTTAAAAATTGTTTTAACTTATAAAATTTGGATCATGTTTTATTACAAACTTGTCTCATGTAGAATTTCATTATCTGACACATATTTTTAAAAATCATAAAGTTGGATACTAGATCAACAGTTTCTCATATTGCAAAACCATTTTCTATTTATCTCCCACCATACAATGCTTTTTCCCCCATATTTAGCACATGGCTTTTATTGCCTGTAACAAAGGCTTAAGGTACTCATGTTTGCTTCTTATGACACATATCACCCATTCCCTAAGGGTCAATATCAGTTTTACTGCACAACAAAAGATTCACTTCTTCTCACTAAGATGTATACATGGATGATTTTTATTATTAGGCTTTTGTCCCAAATTCCAGTGTGTTCTCCCGAGAACTAGGCTGAACCATGGATGGCTTTTCTTGGACGAAGTTGACTTAAGGCCTATAAAAAATACACTGAACAACTTGCTTGTCCCTTTTATCTTGGCTCGGTCCATCCAGATATTACCACATCAATTGTGAAGAAAGTCAAACCGCAGGTAAAAGTCCTTCAAGGAAAATAAGAAGGAAAAGAGCATTCCCTTCTCTAGGATATGAAACAGGAAGATGAAATGATCCAACTTAAGGGCTTCCTTGGTGGCTCGGTGGTAAAGAAACTACCGCCAGTGCAGAAGATGCCAGGGATGTGAATTCAATCCCTGGATCGGGAAGATTTCCTGGAGAAGGAAATGGCAACCCACTTCAGTATTCTTGCTGGAGAATCCCATGGACAGAGGAGCCTGGAGGGCTATAGTCCTTGGGGTCGCAACAGTGTAGGACATGACTTAACAACAACAACAAGGCAATTCAGAGCTTTTGAAATGGTCCCCCATAGAATCTAAGCAAAAGGCCCCCACCTGCCAATCTGACCAGGACCTAAGGGTGGAATGGGGTGGAGAGAGGCAAGCGTCTTTATGTCTTTACTGCAGCAGGTCTCACTCAGACTTGCTGATACAGACTCCACAACTCTAAGAAGATTGAAGCTGTTTCCAGCCTGACTCTGAACCATTTTTGAGATGCACTGCTTGAATTCAGCATTCCTCAGACCACACATATTCATTCCTCTAACTGAACTGGTGGATTAAACTGCGTAACAATTAGCATCATATTTGACAGAGAGCAACGAAGGCAATAATTTCAAAAACAGTACACTTGAAACTGGGAAACTTCCAATTTTACTTTAAATTCATAGGTAATTACCTAACTATACTGCATGTTTATTGCTCCAAACAGAATCTAAAGTACGGAAGTATTAATACATTGTAAGAATTATGTGACCCTTTGGACTGTAGCCTGCCAGGTTCCTCTGGCCATAGGATTTTTCAGCCAAGAATATTGGAGTGGGTTGCTAGTTTCTTCTCCAGGGGATCTTCCCAATCCAGGGATCGAACCCACATCTCTCATGTCTCCTGCATTGGCAGACAGATTCTTTACCCACTGAGACATTGAGGAAGCCCCTTTTTAAAAATAATAATAATAACATTACCTCCATTATGTGTATGCCAAGTAAAAACTGATACATTTTCTACTTAATATATATGTCTTTGGATAAGTCAGAAAATGTTTCCTTGTGTTCCTGATCAAGGACAAATTTAAATTTATTTTTCTATGAATCCCTATATAAGTGCACAGAATAATAAAAAAATTCTTGAGATCAATGACTCTGAGTTACCCCACTGTGAATACTATAGGTAATCACAATTATTTAACGGGTTTCACTGAACTGATTGATCAGTTCAGTTCAATTTAGTCACTCAGTCGTGTCCAACTCTTTGCGACCCTATGAATTGCAGCACGCCAGGCCTCCCTGTCCATCACCAACTCCTGGAGTTTACTCAAACTCATGTCCATCAAGTCGGTGATGCCATCCAGCCATCTCATCCTCTGTCGTCCCCTTCTCCTCCTGCCCCCAATCCCTCCCAGCATCAGGGTCCTTTCCAATGAGTCAACTCTTTGCATGAAGTGGCCAAAGTATTGGAGTTTCAGCTTCAGCATCAGTCCTTCCAATGAACACCCAGGATTGATCTCCTTTAGGATGGGCTGGTTGGATCTCCTTGCTGTCTAAGGGACTCTCAAGAGTCTTCTCCAACACCACAGTTCAAAAGCATCAATTCTTCCGTGCCCAGCTTGCTTCACAGTGCAACTCTCACATCCATACATGACCACTGGAAAAACCATAGCCTTGACTAGACAGACCTTTGTTGGCAAAGTAATGTTTCTGCTTTTTAATATGCTGTCTGGGTTGGTATTACTTCCAAGGAGCAAGCGCATTTTAATTTCATGGCTGCAATCACCATCAGCAGTGATACAACTTAATGATGCTTTGACTTACAATTTTTCAACTTTAGGATGCTGTGAATGCATTGTAAATGTGAAATCATTCTGCTGAAACTGGACTTTGAATTCTGAATTTGGATCTGTTCTCCAGCTGGTGCAGTACAATACTCTCTCTCAGTGGCAGTGGCGGCAGCCACAACTCCCAGTCAGTCATGTGGTCATGAAGGAAAACAATCATTCTGTGCCCATACAACCATTGTTTTTCACTTTAAGTATAGGATTCAATAAATTATGTGAGATATTTGACATTCTCTTATAAAAGAGGCTCTCTGTTAGATAATTTGCTCAACTGTAGGCTACTGTTGAGTGTTCTGAGCATGTTTAAGGTAGGCTAGGCTATTTGAATGCAGAGTTCCAAAGAATAGCCAGGAGAGATAAGAAAGCATTCCTCAGAGATCAATGCAAAGAAATAGAGGAAAACAACAGAATGGGAAAGGCTAGAGATCTCGTCAAGAAAATTAAAGATACCAAAGGAAAATTTCATGCAAAGATGGGTTCAATAAAGGACAGAAATGGTATGGACCTAACAGAAGCAGAAGATATTAAGAAGAGGTGGCAAGAATACACAGAAGAACTGTACAAAAAAGATCTTCATGACCCAGATAATCACGATGGTGTGATCACTCACCTAGAGCCAGACATCCTGAAATGTGAAGTCAAGTGGACCTTAGAAAGCATCACTATGAATAAAGCTAGTGGAGGTGATGGAATTCCAGTTGAGCTATTTCAAATCCTGAAAGATGATGCTGTGAAAGTACTGCACTCAATATGCCAGCAAATTTAGAAAACTCAGCAGTGGAAAAGGTCAGTTTTCATTCCAATCCCAAAGAATGCTCAAACTGCTGCACAATTGCACTCATTTCACATGCTAGTAAAGTAATGCTCATAATTCCCCAAGCAAGGCTTCAGCAATATGTGAACTGTGAACTTCCAGATGTTCAAGCTGGTTTTAGAAAAGGCAGAGGAACCACAGATCAAATTGCCAACATCCGCTGGATCATCGAAAAAGCAAAAGAGTTCCAGAAAAACATCTATTTCTGCTTTATTGACTACGCCAAAGCCTTTGACTGTTTGTATCACAATAAACTGTGGAAAATTCTGAAAGAGATGGGCTTAACAGACCACCTGACCTGCCTCTTGAGAAACCTCTATGCAGGTCAGGAAGCAACAGTTAGAACTGGACATGGAACAACAGACTAGTTCCAAATAGGAAAAAGGAGTAAGTCAAGGCTGGATATTGTCACCCTGCTTATTTAACTTATATGCAGAGTACATCATGAGAAATGCTGGGCTGAAAGAAGCACAAGCTGGAATCAAGACTGCTGGGAGAAATATCAATAACCTCAGATATGCAGATGATACCACCCTTATGGCAGAAAGTGAAGAGGAACTAAAAGGACTCTTGATGAAAGTGAAAGGAGAGAGTGAAAAAGTTGGCTTAAAGCTCAACAGTCAGAAAACTAAGATCATGGCATCTGGTCCCATCACTTCATGGGAAATAGATGGGGAAACAGTGGAAACAGTGTCAGACTTAATTTTTGGGCTCCAAAATCACTGCAGATGGTGACTGCAGCCATGAAATTAAAAGACGCTTAGTCCTTGGAAGGAAAGTTATGACCAACCTAGATAGCATATTAAAAAGCAGAGATGTTACTTTGCCAAAAATGGTCCATCTAGTCAAGGCTATGGTTTTTCCAGTGGTCATGTATGGATGTGAGAGTTGGACTGTGAAGAAAGCTGAGTGAGGAAGAATTGATGCTTTTGAACTGTGGTGTTGGAGTAGACTCTTGAGAGTCCCTTGGACTGCAAGGAGATCCAACCAGCCCATCCTAAAGGAGATCAGTCCTGGGTGTTCATTGGAAGGACTGATGTTGAAGCTGAAACTTCAATACATTGGCCATCTCATGCAAAGAGTTGACTCATTGGAGAAGACCCTGATGCTGGGAGGGATTTGGGAGCAGGAGCAGAAGGGGACGACAGAGGATGAGATGGCTGGATGGCATCACCGACTTGATGGACATGAGTTTGAGTAAACTCCAGGAGTTGGTGATGGACAGGGAGGCCTGGCGTGCTGCGATTCATGGGGTTGCAAAGAGTCGGACACGACTGAGCGATTAAAATGAACTGAACTGAACTGAACTGAGGCTAAGCCATGATGTTTGGTAGCTTAGGTGTTTTAAATGCATTTTCAATAAGTATGTTTAAGGTAGGCTAGGCTAGACTATGATGTTTGTTAGGTTAGGGGCATTAAACACATTTTCAATTTGATATTTTCAATTTATTGTTTGGTTTATGGTGATATAACCGCATTGTAAGTTGAGTAAGATGTGTGCTCTGTAAAAGACTTTCTAAGAGTAATTGAAATAATCTGGCATGACAGCATGATTCGAATTTTGAGAAAAAGAGCTGTATTAGGATCTATACATATAGAGCTATACATACAGGATCTAGACATATACATCAGGAACTATACATACACATAGAGAGCTTCCAAGGTAGCTTGGTTTCCCTTGTAGCTTAGATGGTCATGTGGCTCTGCTTGCAATGCAGGAGACCTGGGTTTGATCCCTGGGTCAGGAATATCCCCTGGAAGAGGGCATGGCAATCCACTCCAGTATTCCTGCCTGGAGATTCCCATGGACAGGAAGTCTGCTGGGCTATAGTCCATGGGGTCTCACAGAGTTGGACATGACTGAAGGACTAATACTCACAGGTGGCTTAGTGACAAAGTGTCTGCCTTCCAAACAGGAGAACGTGGGCTCGATCCCTAGGTTGGGAAAATCCCCTAGAGAAGTAAATGGCAACACACGCCAGCATGTTTACCTGGGAAATCCCATGGACAGAGGAGCCTGGCGGGCTACAGTTCATGGAGTTGCAAAAGAGTCAGACATGACTTAGCAACTAAACACCACCAACAAAAATATCCACCTGTATCTGTATTGATAGCCTCATCAACTCGATGGACATGAATTTAAGCAAACTCTGGGAGATAGTGGAGGACAGAGGAGCCTGGTGTGCTACAGACCATGGGGCCACAAAAAGTGAGACATGACTTAGCAACTGAACAACAACAACAATATTGATAATCAATTTTGCTATTGCTAACTTTGTCATCACTAAAGGAAGCTTATTTTTATAATTACAACCAAAATATGTGTTATGATAAAAATAATTTCCTATGAAAAGGTTTTTACATTTGATTTCAATCTTTATCTATGTAACTGTGATAGAACTAGAAATCTGTCTTCTGGATGATAAGTAGAGGTAAAATTTCTCCATTTTCCATTCCCTAATTGCTTTGGAATTTAGGTTCCTTGCTGGACCACTAGTTAAAAATCTCTTCTTGGGCTATGCAGACAATGATACATGGATATGGACAACAGCAACACTGAGGGTTTCTTATTCCTGACACATCTGCAAACAGACATGTGATTTGACTTCTGAGGTCAGGGTGTCCTAGTGGGGCAACCGCTGTCAAAACAAAAGATGCTTTGTAACATTCCACACCCTCCTCTAACCAAAAAGGTAGAAACCTTCCAATATCATCTCACCAAAGATTTAGGTTTTCCCACTTTGTCTTTGCCAAAAAATTAATTAAAAGACTTAACTTCCATTGAAAATTTCTAAGTAAATATAATAACCTTGTTAGGCTGTAACCCTTTATATGCAATTAAACTAACATATTGAAATAATCTCAATTTCTTTGAAGCAGAATAATATTCATTGATGATTTATACTATGTATACACACATGGCATGCTGCTGCTGCTGCTATGTCGCTTTAGTTGTGTCCAACTCTGTGCAACCCCATAGACGGCAGCCCACCAGGCTCCTCTGTCCACAGGATTCTCTAGGCAAGAACACTGGAGTGGGTTGCCATTTCCTTCTCCAACACACATGGCATATTTATGTGTAAATATACAGCTCAAACAGTAAATAATTGCCTGCAATGCAGAAGACCTGGGTTTGATCCCTGATTCAGGAAGATCCCCTGGAGAAGGGAATGGCTACCCGCTCCATTATTCTTGCCTGGAGAATCCCATGGACAGGGAAGCCTGGCAGGCTACAGTCCATGGGATCACAAAAGAGTCAGACACGAATGAGTAGCTAATACTTTCACTTTCACTTCACACATATGTCAATAAACTACTGTCATAGTGTCCTATATACAAGCATAGCTCAGAGGTATTTCAAGTTTGATTCCAGACCACCTAAATAAAGTGACTATCACAATAAAGCAAGTCACACAATTTTTTTGATTTCCCAGTGCATATTAATGTTAGTTTTACACTGTACTGTATTCTATTAAGTGTGCAATAGCATTATGTCTTCAAAAACAATGTACACACCTTAATTTAAAAATACTTTTTGCTAAATGCTCATAGCAGCATTATTTATAATAGCCAAAACATGGAAACAACTCAAGTGCTCATCAACAGATGACTGGCTTAAGATGTGGTATATATATTTGTACATGATGGGCTATTGCTCAATGGACCAATGGAATATTGTTCAATGAACATGAATTTGAGTAAACTCTGGGAGATAGTGGAGGACAGAGGAACCAGGTATGCTGCAGTCCATGGGGTTGCAAAGAATTGGACAGGACTTAGTGACTGAACAACAACAATATTACTCAGCCATTAAAGAGAATGAAATATTTCCATGTGCAGCAACATGGATAGTCCTAGAGAATATTAAACTTATTGAAATAAGTCAGAGAAATACAAATACTATGTGATATAATTTGCATGTGGAATCTAAAAGAACAATAAAAATGAATCTACATACAAAACAGAAACAGACTCACATACATAGAAAACAACCTTACAGATACCAAAGGGGAGAGGGAGAGGAGAGGAGACATAATTAGGACTATGAGATTAACAGATACAAGCTACAATACATAAAATAGATAAGCAATAAGAATTTATTGTATAACACAGGGAACTATATTTGATATCTTATAATAGCCTATAATGGAACATAATTAGAAAAAATAACTGAATCACTACACTATACACTTGAAACTAATGCAACATTGTAAATCAACTATACTTCAACAAAAATAAACAAATAAAGTAATATGATATTCTGAAAAATACTTTTTGCCAAAAAATGCAATCATCCATCCAAGCCTTCAGCGAGTCACAATCTTTTTGCAATAACATCAAAAACCACTGACCACAGATCACCATAACAAATAAGATAATAATGAAAAAACTTGACATATTGTGAGAATTACCAAAAATGTGACACAGAGACACAAAATGAGCAGATGCTGTGGAAAACTGGTATTCATTGGCTTAGTGGATGTAGTGAAAACGTTAGTCACTTAGTCATGTCTGACTCTTTTTGATCCCATGGACTGTAGCCTGCCAGGCTTCTCTGTTCATGGAATTCTCCAGGCAGGAATACTGAAGTGGGTAGCCATTCCCTTCTCCAGGGGATCTTCCCAACCCAAGAATCGAACCCAGGTCTCCTGCATTGTGGGTGAGCCTTTACCATCTGAGCCTCCAGGGAAGCCCACTTAATGGATGTAGAATTGCTATAAACCTTATATTTGTAACAACAACAAAAAAACCCCCAAAACCGCAATATCTGCAAAGCGCAGTAAAATGAGGTATGTCTGTATACCATTTTACTCTGGTAAAATAATTTATTCTTATATTTGAACAGTTATAAAATCTAGTTGAAGGTAAAAAGTTGTATATCAACTTCTTTAAAAATTACTCCCAGAAGTGTGCATTTATAAAAAGTGTTGCTCTCTTGAAACTGTTCCTTCTGTGTTGGCAAACCAACCAACCTCTCTTAAAGAAAAGGCTGATGATATACTGTCATCCCTCAGTATCCACATCCTGGAGATACCAAAATCTACTGAAGCTCAAGTCCTTTATATAAAATGTAGTGGTGTTATTTGAATATAAACTATGCACATTCTCCTAGATATTTTAAATCATCTAGGTTACTTATAGGACTTAATATAATGCAAATGTTGTGTAAATAGTTATAAATACAATTTAAATATTATGTAAAGAGTTGCCAGAGGATGAAAATTTTACGTTTGCTTTTTGGAGCTTTCTGGAATTTTTTTTCCAGAATATTTTCGATCCACAGATTTAACCAAATGTGGATTGAAAATATTCAGAAAAAAAAAAATCCAGAAAGTTCCAAAAAGCAAAACTTGAAATTTTCATACTCTGGCATCTATTTGTTGTTGTTCAGTTGCCAAGTCGTGTCTGACTCTTCGTGATCTCATGGGCTGCAGCACGCCAGGCGTCCCTGTCCCTCACCATCTCCCAGAGTTTGCCCAAGTTCATGTCCATTGAATTGGTGATGCCATCCAACCATCTCATCCTCTGTTGGCCTCTTCTCTTTCTGCCTTCATTCTCTCCCAGCATCAGAGTCTTTTTCAAAGAGTCAGCTCTTTACACAGCATTTAAATGGTATCTACAACTAATTACTTTACATTTATATTCCCTGGTGGCTCAGCTGGTAAAGAATCCTCCTGCAATGAGAGACCTGGATCTGATCCCTGGGTTGGGAAGATCCCCTTAAGAAGGAAACAGCTACTCAATCCAGTATTCTTGCCTGGAGAATTCCATGGACAGAGGAGCTTGACAGACGACAGTCCATGGGGTTGCAAAGAGTTGGACATGACTGAGCCACTTTCACTCACTCACTCACTCAGGCATTATAAGTAACCCAGATGATTTAAGTTACTGAAGGCTTCCCAGGTGGTTCAGTGGTAAAGAATCTGTCTGCCAATGCAGGAGATGCAGGACACATGGGTTCGATCCCTGGGTCGGGAAGATTCCCTGGAGGAAGAAATGGCAAGCCACTCCAGTATTCTTGCCTGGAAAATTCCATGGACACAGGAGCAGGGCGGGCTACAGTCCATGGGGTCACAAAGAGTTGGACACAACTTAGCGACTGAACAACAAATGGGTTAAATGTTCTGCAACTTCTTTTTCCTTAAGGAAAATGTTCAAACTTTTCATACAAAGAAATGTAACTTCAGGGTATGTCACACTGAGAAAGAGGCAGGCACCGCATTCAGATGAAAAACATCACATTTTAGTATTTGAATGGTCCACTCTTGAACGTTTAACTGTTTTTCAGAAAGGTTATATACTATATACATGCATACATATACATATACATATATATATATGTATATGTATTTGTGCAATTGTGTGTAGTTTTAGAAATGAAGGGATTAGTATGGAGAGAGAGAAAGCAAACATTATCCTAAGCCAAAAATTAGCTGGCCAACTCAGAAAGAAGGGGAAGAATTCAACTGGCAACCTTTGAGAAGGAAAAATGAAAACTATTCTAAAACTTTAAAAGAAGATTCAATTTAAAGTCTCTTTGGAAATTGTAGGTTTAATAACCCTCTAGTCATATTTAAGCTAAACTATGTACACATATCTGAAATAAATGACAGCGATGACAGTGACTGAGCCAAGAGGATAAAACGATAATAATTACTAAATCTGTAGTCCAGAAACCTGTCATTCTAGACAGTAGAGTAAGATGAAAATTCAGATGGTGAACTAATGTCAGTGGGTTTTAAAGTTCCTAGCAGATAAAATAAACTGTCATATCCCTGTGGCAATACCTAAGGATCACGAGCATCTTAGAAGTGACCAAGTAAAGCCGAATAAGCAATTATACTCCAGTAAAAGTTAAAATAAAAATTAGAAAACATTTTTTTAAAGTTTACTATGATGTATAATATGGAAGCAAGTGATTTTTGTTCTTTTATTTTCAGAAAGATCCAGAATGTTTAATTAGAGTATCCTGTAACATCCAGTGCATCATTATACTGCTTCATCCAAAGGGAACGAGAATGTCTCCAGTGGATCCTGAGAGCTACTAAAAAATTCAGGATCAACCCTTTGATAAAGCAACGGATTTCAAAAATTAAAATTGCTTACCATGTCATGTGTTCAAGTGTGTGTATGTGTGCATGTTCTAGTTTATGCTACAGATTCTGTACCTGGAACTGTTTTATTCTGTACTGGCTATATTTTGTTTATCCCTACACATCCCTCCTCTACCCATTCATGTCCCAAGGAGAGTCCTGCCTTGACAGGCAACTTTTTTATCTAATTTTGCATAATTTCTACCTATGGTGGAGACTTGTGATTTTACTCACTCTATTTCACAGCTATCCGTTTTCCAGTTTTAGAACCAAAATTATTCTAGTGCTTCATATATTTTTCTCCAAGTATAGTTAACATGATAGATACTGAATGAAAATTTACATTTTTATGGATCTTCATAAATTCCTTTAAATTCCGTATTTAATTTACCAACTTCTTACTCATTGATAGTCACCACTTAATGAAGTGATTAACAATACCTTAATAGATTAAATATACACTATGGGATAGTTTTCATACTAGTTTTCATACTAATTTACCTGCAATATCATATTGATTGTATTCTCTATCATTTGAGGAAGATATTATTTATCAACTTGTATAAGATGTAGAAACTAAGGGTCATAAAAGTCAAAACACTTGCCCAAGATGATAGAAGCAGAATTAGAAATGAAAGTTGAGTGATCCCAAAGCCCAGCCTCTTTAAATATAAGGTATATAACCTGACAAGGTCATTGCTATTTTAATCTTTTCCCTATTACATTCACTGTGTAATTATAAGATAGTAAAAGAAAAATGTAAAAGAATTGATTTAGAATGCCATATAATGGCTGGATAGCATCACCAATGCAATGAACATGAACTTGGGCAAACTCTGGGAGATGGTGAAGGCAAGGGAGGCCTGGCATGCTACAGTCCAAGGGGTCGAAAAGCATTGGATACAACTGGGCGACTGAACAACGACAAAGGATGGGATGATTTAAATGTTTTTCCTTTCCTTTTTGCTCTTTTGTCCTAAAGAACTTTCTTCATTCTCACGTCTCTCTTCCATGATTGACTACTGTTATCATCTACTGCTACAAATATACACACAGAATTTCTTCCCCTTTCATTTTTTTTCTCATCAAACTTCTAGAGTTTTCTACTCAAGCTATTTCTCTTTCTCCACCTCCAAGTTATTTCAATCCACTACAATATAGTTTTACCAAGACAACCACCACGTAACTGAACCTGTTCTTATAGAGGTCACTAATATTCAATCCTAAAGGAAATCAACCTTGAACATTCATGGAAGGCCTGTTGCCAAAGCTAAAGCTCTAATATTTTGGCTACCTGAAGCAAAGCGCCAACTAATTGGCAAGACCCTGATGCTGGGAAAGACCGAATGCAAAAGGAGAAGAGGGCAGTAGGAAGAGATGATTAGATAGCATCACTGACTCAATGGACATGCATATGAACGAACTCCGTGAGACAGTGGAGGACAGAGGAGCCTGGCATGCTAGAGTCCATGGAGTTGCAAAGAATCGGACATGACTTAGAGACTGAACAACAGCAACAATGTTCTCCACATTTTCAGATACAATGGGCATTTTAAAACCTTCATCTTAATGAACAGATGGTACTTCTTTCTATTTTCCATAGCTTTACTGAGCTATAATTGACATATAACATTGTATAAGTTTAAGGTGTACATTGTGTTGATTGGATACACATATATATTGCAAAATGATTAGCACCACATTGTTTAGCTCACACGTGAATCACATCAGATAATCAATATTTCATTTTTGTGGTAATGACATTTAACCTCCACTCTCTTAGCAACTTTCAGGTACATGAGAGAGTATTATTCACTATAATCTCTATGCTGCACATTAGATCCACATGGCTTATTCATAGCTGAAAGTCTGCACCCTTTGATCAACATTTCCCTTTACCCGCTCCGGCCCCTGGTAATCACCATTTTGTCTCTGTTTCTATGCATTCATCATTTTAAACTTTACATATCAATGATATAAGAGTGTTTGTCTTTATCTGTATGATTTATTTCACTCAGAAGAATGCCTCCAGGGTCCATTCATGTTGTTGCAAATGGAAGCAATTCCTTCTTCCTCATGTATGAATAATTATATATATATATATATATATATAGTAATTCTCTCTATATATGTATATAAAATAACATATTCAACATCTTCTTTATTTGAACAACATTCAGATGTAGATAACCTTTTAATATCCTCTTTTCATTTTCTTCGGATATGTATCCAGAAGTGGGATTTCTGGATGACATTGTCATTCTATTTAGTTTTTAAATTTTTGAGGTGGTTACATACTGTTTTCTATCACTTCTTCACTCCTGAAATACTTTTCCCTCTTGAATTCCATGCTATGATTGTCCTCTGTTTTTTCTCCCATGCCACTGTACCTTCCTTCTCAGTTTACATTACTAGGTCCCTTTCCCAGGATCTAAAATTTGGCATTTGTACACTACCTCTCTTCTCTTCTTGTCTCTAGTTAGTAATATTCCTTACCAGAGATCTAAGTACTAATTATCTGTTGAATCATTTTCAAATTTGTATCTCTAGACTTCTCAGTTCTAGACTTATCTCATAGATAACTCAAACTTAACATGTTGGAAAAGTTAAAAATAAATGCCCCTCCTTTTTTTTTAACTGTACATATTATGTGCCAGTCACTGTTATAAGTGCTTTATACACACTAAATCATGCAATCCTCACAGTAACCTTCTTAGGTAGTATTACTATATTTGTTTTATGAACAAGGATAATAAAATAGAGAATTTGAGTAATTTGCCCATGATTACAAAGTAAGCAAGGAGGAGTATCAGGTTTTAACTCAGCTTAGTTCTAGAGATCTCACTCTTTAACTACTACCCTCTATAAAATCTCTTTCCCTAAAATCATCTTTCCTCACTCTTTATAGGGAAAGTTAGGAAGCACTCTCCTCTTTTATGAATGAGCCTATGTTTTACCTACTCAGAAAAGCAATCCTTACTCCTGCTTGCTTGTTCTTAGCATTAGCCATTTACTGTTTTTGAAATTAGTTATTAAAAAATGTAAGTCATGCAATTTACTCATCACTTTCGCCAGATACCATGGGTTGTTCCACTCAGTATCCACTGTAATCCCTTTCTGGCGTGCCTTCCTGTACTGCAGAGGTGAGGGAGCTAAAATCTACCTTTCTAAGATTACACCGCAGCTGGGCTTTTCCAGGTGATTCAGTTTCCACCAACTAGAAGCTCTCATAGGAGTAATTAATTTGGAACTAAGTTATGTGGGGAGAGAAACAGGACAGAAGGAATGATTTTTCTCAAACAGATTTTGGGAGAAAAGGCATGGTTCTAGAACGGGCAGGTGTGGCAGAAGATTCACTCCAGCTCCTGATAGTTGCACAAGCAGCGTGTTTTTGGAGCTGTCAACAGTGGTAGAAGCTTCTTGATCATGTAGTTTCCTGATGGTGGGAGAAGCTGCAACTTTTTATCAGTTCAGTTCTGCAGTGTGGCTCAGGTGTAGAAACTCAGTCTGGAGTCTGTTTCTTTGGTCCTCCAAATGACTTTGTGAATTATTTATATTCTTATTAAATCTCTTTGTGCTTAAGCCAACTTTAGTAGACTCTACTGTCTGCAGCTAAGATGCTTGGTCATTACATCTAGTAATTTTTGTTTCTGTCTGCCAGAATATAAGCACTTCAAGAGAAGTTAGACCTTTACTGTTAATTGCTGAATTACAACTTTCAAGTAGAGCTTATCTCATAGCAGGTGTTAACATATAATTATTGAATTTCATAACAAAATTTTATAAAGTGCTTAATTTCTTCTGCAGTTATAGAAACTGCTTTGGAATACCATCTGAAAAAAAAATTTCCTTGCCAGTCCACCTTCTTCTTTCTTTATGTGTATTATATATTTCGTTTCAGTTTGGTCCTAGACTATGCTATATCAAGGAGACCAAGATCGCTGAATTGTTGTGCAGTCACTCAGTTGTGTCCAATTCTTTGCAATCCCAAGGTCTGCAGCATGCCAGGTTTCCCTGTTCTTCACTGTCTCCTGGAATTTGCTCAAACTCATGTCAACTGAGTCAGTGATGCCATCCAAGCATCTTGCCCTCTGTCTCCCCCTTCTCCTCCTGCCCTCAATCTTTCCCAGCATCAGGGTCTTTTCCAATGAGTCAGCTCTTTGCATCAGGTGGCAAAGTATTGGAGTTTTGAAGTTTCAGCTTCAGCAACTTCAGATTGCTCAATAGGTATCAGTTACTCACTATTCCTAAAATCGGTCATACTTTCTCTTGCTCTTGCTCATGTTTGGAACATCCTGTCCTTCATTTTTCTGCTACTTGTTTTTTCAAGGAAATTTCAAATTATTTTCTTGCAGAAGCCTTTCCTGTACTTTCACAAATGATTGACTAATTGCACCTTAATCTGTAATACTCTGTAGATATTTTATTATAGCATTTATAGAATAATAACATTTGAATCATTGTGTAATAATTACTAAGTGAAATAAAATGTATGGGTGAAGAACATTAAAGTGACAAAGTGTGAAAATATGCTAAAACCTCATAAAGGTAAGTTATTATCTTTATTATTACATGGAGAAGTAGAGGAAAGTTATTGCTCAATTTCACTTATTTCTCTTCCAGTGTTGGTAGACCCAACAAGTTTATTCCACTTGTCTTCTTTTTTTGGACTGACTTACATATGACCTTACCTTTGGAAGCCCTACGAAGAAGAGCCAGGAATCCATTGGTAGCCAAATGTCAATGTTTTTGGCTGACTTGAAGAGTAGAAGACTC
This sequence comes from Cervus elaphus, assembly GCF_910594005.1. NCBI lineage: Eukaryota > Metazoa > Chordata > Mammalia > Artiodactyla > Cervidae > Cervus > Cervus elaphus. The sequence continues at coordinate 20,875,591 of NC_057820.1, forward strand.
TCTCAGAGTAATTCCTCAGAAAATTAAGAAATAATTCAGTTTGAAGCTAGTTCATTACTGCATACAAACATTACAATACTGTCCTCAAAAAAATTTAATACAAATGAAACATTTTTTCTTCCTCTTTTTCTTTTAAATGATTTATGGTCACTTTCAAAATCATACTGTACTACAAGTATACCAAAGAGACTAGTCCTCTGGTCCTTTGGAGAATTTTCACAGTATTTAATACATTAGATGACTCATATTCAAACAATAAAAATGTTTGCTATTTTCTAATATTTTCACTTTTCTTCTTTAGTGGCTTTTGCCAACACATGCTAGAGAACAGGTATCATTTTGTATTTTGAATATTTTATTTGAAATATTTAGCACTTATAATATTAATACATCTCTCCACTGAATTTTATTTTTGTTAATAAACAAAAATTTACATCAAAAATAAAATTAAAAAATCAAAGCGGTGATATTTACAATATTAAACATAAGCCTGATGTGGAAGCATGCTTTCCCAGATTAAACATTTACTGAGTTGGCATAAAAAGACTTTCTTCCTCATTCATCCAAGTTAAGTTTTGTTTGAATGGATTCTAATTTCTTATTCCTTTACCCTTTACACCATCTTTCTGTTGCTTTGTTTACCTAATCGTGGTTTTTTCTTACCACTGCTTTCCACAGTTCTGCACAGCTGCATCCCAGATGAGCTAAATAGTTCATTTTCATCTTTATACAAGTGTAAACTATGGGTTAATCCTATATGGCTTTCATAGACACAGTGACTAAAATCTCTTCATGACAGTTCCTATACATATATATATATATATATGTATACACACCTATATATATATATATAAAAATGTATACACACCTATATATATATATATATATAAATTTTGTGCAAGTATTCAAGTAAACTTGACTATAGAAAACCACGAAACACAATTATCTGGCTTTGCATCCCTCAAATATGTATTCTTCGAAAACTAGTGGAGACAAGGCCCCGATATAAAGAACATAAAGTATGCATTTGAAAAATTTTAAAAAAGACCTTCCCAGCAAGTTGAGAAAGTTTCTAACATTGTTCCTTCCTACTAACGGTTGATTAACCAATTTCTACAGAGTATTTTACCCAATGCCTTTAAAGTGGCTACAATCAACATGAGCTGAAAAACCAAAGCAATCATTTTCTCTCCCTCCCTTTTGTTTCTGTGTTCATTTCTGCACTTTTTTAACAGTACAGCACAGACAAAGGACTTAAGCACACAGAATACTTCCCATTTTAAAATCCCAAAGGTCCGACATGCAGACTTCTATTCAGGTGGATGATAATGGGTAGAACTATGGGGACTAATAAGAAGGCATGTTGGCATTCCAATGTTCCCAATGATTTGCCTTTTCACGTTGGACTTGTTTATTGCTTTCCTTATTTGAAGGTAAGAGAGGGAAATGAGAGGTTGAATTCTGGGTTCCAACTAAAGAAATTAAACCATTTAAAGTGCCATTATTCCATTTCATTAAATTTTGGCTCGGAAGTGCGTGCACATGTTCCTGGATTGTAAAGTGTGCTCATGAATCAGAATGACACAGCTTGAGGGCTTATCTGATTCACAGTCTTAAAAAGTGATTATGTAAAAAATAAGTAAAAATAAAATATAAATGTTGATATAAGGTAAACATGATGAGAGTTAAAGGAATAAAAATGTTGGTAAGGGGTTTTTAGACCCATGTCATCAACAAGTTAACTTCCCTTCTTTTTGCCTTTACAAATTTATGGGTGATGGACATAAATGACAGAATATTAATGTGTTAATAAGCCTTTACAATATTTGTGTGTACATGAGAGTTTGAATATATACATTGTACTGCTGTTTCCATAGCTAAATAATATATAATTGCGCTAATGTGGGACAGTTAGGAAATCAAAGAATTACATTAATCATTCCTGAATTCCAGTGCTCAGGCAAACTGCAATTGGGTTTTCCTTCTCAACTGAGTGTGCTTAGGGTTATATCTGAAACTTTGATATATTTCTGGATCTTCTTATAGAAAAAGACAAAGTTAAAGCATAACTGTATCTGGATTTTGGTTTCATTCTTTTCATTTGTTTACGAATACAAATTGAGAAGCCATCAAAGTAAACTGAATTATTTAGTTCTTTTAAAATGACCATTTTTACTCCTAAAAGTAGGGGCATGGAAAATTTAAAAAAAAAAATAATAACACACAGATTGTTCCCTTGACAACAAAAACTTTTATGTCTGTAACATTTGCCTCATATATTGAGATGCTTCTATGTTGGGTGCATACATATGTACAACTGTTATATTGACTTCTTGGATTGATCTTTGCACCTTTAGTGTTTGTCTTTTGTAACAGACTTTAATTTAAAGTCTATTTTGTCTGATATAAATATTTCAGTTCTGGCTTTATTTTTATTTCCATTTGTGTGGAATATCTTTTCCATCCCCTTGCTTTCAGTCTGTAAGTGTCTCTAGATCTGAATTGAGTCTCTTATAGGCAGCAAATCTATGGGTCTTGTTTTTGTATTCATTCAGTCTTTGTCTTTTGGTTGGAGTATTTAGTCCATTTACATTTAAGGTAATAATGGTTATGTCTGTCCTATGGTCATTTTGTTAATTGTTTTTGGATTTGTTTTTGTAGGGTTTTTTCCTCTTTCTTCTTTTGTTCTCCTCTCTTGTGACATGATGACTAAATTTAGTCTTATGTTTGGGTTTCTTTTTCATATATCTATTATAGATTTTGGTTTTGTGGTTATCATGAGATTTTTGTATAGGAATCTATATTTATTCGTGTTTGTTTTAAGTTGCTAATCTCTTAATTTCAAATGTATTTTAGATATCTTGCATTTGTAGTCTCCTCACCTCACAATTACTGTTTTTGGTTTTATATTTTACATATAATTGTTTTGAGTATCCCTTAGCTGCTTATTGTGAATACAAATGATTTTACCTTTTTTGTCTTTTAACCTACCCATTAGTTTTGTCTGTGGATGATTTCCTACCTTTATTGTATGTTGCCTTTATCCGTAGCTTTTCCGTTTTATAATTTCCTTGTTTCCAGTTGTGACTTTTTCTTCTGCCTGAGAAGATCCTTTAGCATTTGTTGTAAATCTGGTTTGGTGGTGCTGAATTCCTTTAGCTTTTGCTTATTTGTACAGCTTTTGATTTTACAGCCATCAAGTTTAATGAGTACCCAGCTGGGTAGAATATTCTTGGTTGTAGATTTTTCTCTTTTATCACTTTAAGTACATATCATGCCACTTCCTTCTGACCTACAGAGCTTCTAATGGAAATCAACTGATAGCCTTATGGGAGTTCCTTTGTATGCTATTTGTTGCTTTTCTCTTATTTTTAATATTCTCTTTATCTTTAATTTGTGTCATTTTGATTATAATGCATCATGGTGTATTCCTCTCTGGGTTAATACTGTATGAGAGACTCTCTGTTTCTTGTACTTGGGTGAGTGTTTCCTTCCCCAGGAAGGAAAGGATGTTTTCAGCTCTTATATCTTCAAATATTTTCTCAGGCCCTTTCTCTCTTCTCTTTCTGGGACTTTTGTAATGTGAATATTAGCATGTTTGATGTTTTCCTAGAGGTTTTTTTAAACTGTCCTCATTCCTTTTCATTGTTTTTGTTTTTCTCTGATAGCAGTGACTTTCATTACACTGTCTTCCAGCTCACTGATCTGTTCATCTGCTTCACTTAGTCTACTGTTGATTCCTTGTAGTGTATTTTTCATTTTAGTTATTGTATTCTGTAATTCTGTTTGGTGGTTCTTTATATTTTCTAATTATTTGTTAAAAACTTCCAATTTCTCATTCTCTTCATCTATTCCCATCATTTTTTTAAACATAGTTTTGTAAGTCCTAGTTACAACAACTAGAGAAGAAAAAAAAATAAAAGGAATCCAAATTGAAAAAGAAAAAGTAAAACTGTCACTGTTTGCTATGCAAAACCAGCTTTCCCTCAGGCAGCCCTGATTTCTGGCATTAATGGAGGAGGTAGAGGCATCCTCTGGACCAGTGGTTCTTAAAGTGTAGTTCCTGGACTAGTAGCATCAGCATTACTTGAGGATTTCCTAGTAATACAAATTCTCAGGTCCTACTTCAATTTTACTAAGTTAAAAACTCTGGGAGTAGGACCCAGAAATCTGGTTTTAACAAGTACTCTATGTGATTAAGGTGTATGCTAAAGTTTAAAACCCAAGATTGATCATCTTTATCAGAAAATCCAGTGTTTGGACTGCCACTGAGAGAGTTGACATTTTAGATCCCATAGCCTCTGTTTTCCCTGCTTCTATCTTTGTTTTCTCCATAGTTTCCTCTAAATTCTATAGACAGCATGACCGTGTAAAAATTTAAATCACATCACTACTGTTACATCTATCCTTTTGTGCTTATGCAAGTCATTAGTTGACTTTCCCTGGTGGCTCAGCAGTAAGAACCCACCTGCCAATGCAGGAGATGCAGTTCTGATCCCTGGGTTGGGAAGGTACTCTGGAAAGAGAAATGGCAACCCACTCCAGTTTTCTTGCCTGGGAAATCCCATGGTCAGAGGAGTTTGGTGGGCTGTAGTCCATGGGATTGCAAAAGAGTCAGACACAACTTAGTAACTAAGCAACAACAAAGTCATTAATCCTCTTCTCATCTGTGAGATTTACACTTAAGCATCCATCCTTAGATATTTAGGTTTTCAGTCATCACCAGATTTATAGTGTTCCCTGTTATGAATGTTGGACTTTTGAACAGAATCTACCCAGAATGTATTGATGTGTATATATTCATATAGGGTTAGATTTTGCTCACTATTCCAGAGAGCAAGATGTGTCCCCTGAAATGTGTTACCTTACTTTTTTGATTCCATGATGGTCACAGCTATGTTATCTGAAGGAAGATGATCATAGTGTGTTCCTATTTATTTAATTAGCCCAAATGAAATGGTCACCATATACCTGAGGCAGGGAACTTCCAGGAGACTGGAGACATTTATTTGATGTCATTAAGTTTCTTCTTGCTACATACCACAAAATTAATTTTTCAGTAGAAATAATGGGTTTGGCATTTTGTGAGGTGACCTAGGAAATGGATGGATAGTTTCTTTAGGAAAATGGGTCTGAGCTCCAAGTGATAAACAAGTGCAGTTTTGGTGCACAGTTTATCTGCATATTGGAAATTGTTTATAATTTCTGATAGCTCTACAGTATAACTTTTTTAAAAAGTATTTTTGAAGTCTTTATTGAATTTGTTACAATACTGTTTCTGTTTTATGTTTTGATTTTTTTGGCCATGAGACATGTGGTATCTTGCCTCCCTGACCAGGGATTGAACCTACAACTCTTGCACTGAAAGGCGAAGGCTTAAACACTAGACTTCCAAGGAAGTCCTTCTACATATAATTTTACTCAATTTGAATTCTGTTATAACAAATACTGTCTTTGCTTCTACTTTAGAAAAATTTTTTAAAAGATCTTTGTAAAAAAAAAATAAAAAGTAAAAGATCTCTGTATATCAAGGTTAACTTACTACTAGTAGTCTTTCTTTTAACCAATGCAGATTTTTGAATAGGAAATAGACACTTATATAAATGTTCATACTAGTTTAGTTACTATAAAATTTTTCCAAGGGAAATAATATATATCTTTTCACAATAAATAGCTAATAATTTTTTATTAACTAAGGGGTCAGACTGAGCATCACTAACAACAGGACAACTTGACATTAAGTGCCTTCTCATATGATGCAATACATAGTCCTCGCCAATAGAGAATTCTTACTGAAAAAATATTTACACTTAATGCAATTAAGCTTTTAGAATTATCTCCCAGTTTAAAGAAAATACAGAGATGAGAGAAATAACACTACAAAGAAACAATCAGACAAGTCCAGAATGCAGGATAATATAAAAGGCAACTGGCTCTGTCTCTTCAAAAAAACAATGTCATGACAAACAAACAAACAAACAAAATCTTGTTGGAAGCTGAGGGAGAAGGTGCTATCTTAGGGTAAAAGAGAGTCAAGATACATAAGCAATGCAATTTTTGTACATCATTTGAATGCTACAAAACAAATTTTGAAACAGGAAAATTTGAATATGAGCTGGATATTAGATGATAGTAGGAAATACTTATTAATTTTCTTATATTGATAATGGTAATGCTATAAAGGAGAAAATTCTCATTCTTAGGGGATGAATAGTGAAAAACCATTTAGGGATTAAATCTGTAAGCTACTTTAAAATGGCACACACGCACATACCAATGTACTAAAGAGTTAAAGCATATCGGGAAAAATGTTAACAGTTGTTTAGGTTGTGAGTATGCTGGCATTTATTGTACTTTTCTTCCAACATTTCAAATTAAAAAAAAATTGATAATAAAAGCTGGAAGAGTTACACAGTTTGAATATACTTAATATCACTGGAGAGTACACTTAAAATGATTAAAATGGTAAATTTTATACTATGTATATTTTACCAGTATTTTTAAATATTGGAAAAAATCTTGTATAAAGAATAATACTGTCATAACCACAATAATGTTGTCAACGAACTAGAGGTTATCTCAGATCTCTAATTATTCACTTAAGGTTTACCCAGAGACATAATCTTCAGGGAAGCACATTCTAAACAATTAAATATACTACCAGATAATTGTTCTGGGATTCTGACTTTTTTAAAAAGCAATGAGCCAAACAGTCTGGATAAAATTCTACCACATAATGATGCAGACAAATATTTCAGTAGAAATTTGGTAGGAACTGTTCTAGTATATTTGGGTTTTATAGGCCCACAGGAGGAGGTCCACCTTTCAGATCTCCCTCCTCCACCCTTGTGTCTTCCATGAGAGATAGTACTAAATGTTTAGCTTAGGATAAGGAAAAAAAATTCAAATGAGTTAAGTATTGGAAAATTAAATTTATTTGTGAAAGAATTCCAAGTAAATATTACAAAAATTATGTGAGCCACAGTTCAGAGGATATGAATAGATTCTAAAAGTATCCTGGGATATAACTGAGGTTCAACTAGTCAGGGCCAATTTTTTCCTAAAGATTTTTAGGCTGAAGCCACAATTAAAGGCCACTTTTAGTTCTGTCCAGAGCTCTTCCACACACAAAGCTGCGGGACACTGTAATTTTCACTCACACAGACTGAAAATAAAGGCCTGGGTAAGTACAAAGGGTTGTTTTCTGCCAAGCTCAATGAGAGGAGGAAGTGGCAAGGGTGGGTACAGGATGGCTGAAATTCCCTAGTTTTAACCGTAGGTAGCAGGATTGCTTAAAGTGCTGAAAAACAATCTCAAATTAGATCTTGTCAAGTCATATACACATCTGCAAAGAAATACATGGCCTGACAATTACTAGGATATGGATATGAGACCAAAGAGAAAAATATCTTTGCATGACAAAATCCTAAAGTAGAAATCATATAGCATTGATTAAACAAAAAACATGCCATCTGGAGTCCCACAGGTCTCTATTTGGTCCTGGATCGTGAGTACATTATCTACGTGTAATTTTGGTTAAGTCAACTAATACCACTATGATGCATGTTCTTTGATGTTAAAATGTAAAAAATATTCCTAACCCATAAGGTTGTTGTAAGGTGTAAGTGAAATGACGTATATAAATCATTTAGCACAGAGCGTTACGCATGGTAAGTGATCAGCTGATTTTTATCAGCAATATAGTCATCTTAGACTTTGACTCAGCCTAGTCTCAGTGGAATAACCTAAGAGCCCAAGGACTGAAGTTAAACCCACCCAAAGGGATTGGGCAAAGGAGTCATAACTGGACTAATCCTGTCTGACTCTTTGTGACACAGGCCAGAATACTGGAGTGGGTAGCCTTTCTCTTCTCCAGGGGATCTTCCCAACCCTCAGACTGAACCCAGGTCTCCCACACTGCAGGTGGATTCTTTACCACAAGGGAAGCCCTTGAAAACATTAGGTGGTAACTTAGACTGGAGGTCACAAACTCCAATGTCTAGAAGAATCTCACAGGTGTTATGAGTGAGTGACTTAAGGATGACAGTGCAGATGCCAGTAAGTATGAGTGGTCATGAAGTAAAAGTGAATGTTAGTCACTCAGTTGTGTCCTACTTTTTGCAACCCCATGGACTACAGCCTGCCAGGCTTCTCTGTCCATGGAATTCTCCAGGCAAGAATACTGGAGAGGGTGACCATTCCCTTCTCCAGGAAACCTTCCTGACCCAGGGATCAAACCCAGGTCTCCTGCATTGCAGGCAGATTATTTTTATTTATGGTCTGAGTCACCACCAAGTCTCTTGTTAGTGTGGTGAGAACATACCCCATCTTTAGTAGCAGCTGCTTTTTGATTCAAGATCATGGCTGGGATGAGAGCATGCAGGCTCAGTGTGGGAAGACCTTGTCAGTTTTTAGGAGAATCTGCAACTCAAAGATATTTTATGCGACATTTCCTGTTTCTAGGACATTGACCCAACTTTTAAATATATTGTGCAGGCCCAAATAAAACATGTTTGCAGCCAAATACTACTAACTGGTGATTTCTGGTCTATGACTTCTAATTAATATAGCACATCTACCTAACACCAGTACTGGTCCTAACGATCTGGATGGGAGTGAATCTCTGGGCTGGGGACCAGTAGACCAGACCAGTGCTACGTGTATGTGTGTGTATGTATACATATATGTTGTTGTTGTTGAGCTGCTAAGTCATGTCTGACTCTTTTTGTGACCCCATAGACTGTAACCAACCAGGCCCCTCTGTCCACCGTGGTATTTTAAGGGCAAAAATACTGGAATGGGTTGCCATTTCCTTTTCCAGGGTATTTTCCCGACCCAGGGATCGAACCCACATCTTCTATTTGGCAGGTGGATTCTTGACCACTGAGTTACCTGAGAAGCCCATATCTTTGTGTGTGTGTGTGTGTGTGTGTGTGTGTGTGAAAGTGAAAGTGAAATTGTTAGTCACTCAGTGGTGTCCAACTCTTTGTGACCCAATGTACTGTATATATCCCACCAGGCTCTTCAGTCTATGGGATTCCCCAGTCAAGAACACTGGAGTGGGTAGCCATTTCCTTCTCCAGGGGAATCCTCCCAAACCAGGGATCGAACCTAGGCCTCTGGCATTGCAGGCAGATTCTTTACCATCCGACCCACTGGGACGTGTGTGTATACATATACACACACACACACATTATACATATACATATATATATAATGTGAGTTACAATACAAGGAGGCATGTGTGTCATTTTGAATTTTCTAGTAGCCATACTGAAAAAGGTAAAAAGAAACAGGTGAAAATAGTTTTAAATATATTTCGTTAACCCAATACATCCAGCATATCATTATTTTAGCATATAATAAATGTAGATTCAATGGTAAGATACTTTATATTTTTATAACATCTTCAAAATCAGGTGTGTATTTTACCCTTGTAGCACATCTTCATTCAGGGTTAGCCAGTGTGATTAAAGTGAAAGTACTCAATACTTGTATATGAATAGTGGTGACCCTACTGTACAGCGCAGGTCTAGAGTATGCTTCTCAAACTTAAACATGCAGATTGAAATGTAGAAAGTGAAATGTGAAAGTGTTAGCTGCTCAGTCATGTCTTTACTCTTTCCAACACTATGGACTGTAGCCCTCCAGGCTCCTCTGTCCGTAGGATTCACAGGCAAGAATACTGGAGTGGGTAGCCATTCCCTTCTCCAGGGGATCTTCCTGATCCAGGGATGGAACCTGGGTTTCCCGCATTGCAGGCAGATTCTGTACCATCTGAGACACCATGAGGGGGGTCATATTAAAATGCCAGTTCTGCTTTTCTGGTTGGGACAGAGCCGGAGATGCTTCACTTCTTCCTGGCTCTCAGGTGATGTCACTGCTCCTTGTCCATGGACCACACACTTTCAATATCTAGGAGCTGGGTCATTGTGGCATGTCTCCCTCAATCAGTATTTTTACCCCCAAAGCACTTCCTCCCCTTCCAAATTCAGCGAATATTTGTTGAAGAGGCTAAAATGATATTCTAATGGCAAGTCACCATATTCAGATGTGGGACAATATTAGTAATTTCAAAATAAGCACTATTTTACAGATCACTTGCAGAAGCACTGAGTCATTTACTCCTTTTGTTTTAAACTTGAGAACTTGCCAACATGTTACCAGATGCTTTCATGAGAGTGAGCTTAAGCACAGGATAAGCACAACTTTATAATTCTAACTTCAGAGATTTGGCAGGTTCAACATTTTAATAAAACAGACAATGGGACTGCAAGGGAAATTTGACAATAATACCTCTCAAAGCTTTAGTATTTAGGGGCATTCCTCGGTCAAGGGTATGAATATTTCATGGACTCTCTAAAAAGAAACACAAAAAGAGAACATTTTAATTTCCTCATGACAATTCTATTTGAGGCATGAGTAGAGCTCGACAGGAGACCTTACATCTTTGTTCAACAATACATAAATATGGAAATTTAAACAGCTCAATGTGGGGGGTGGGGAGGGCAGAATATAACTCAAGGATTCTACATAGTGCAATTGTCTTCAAGAGACAAACACTTTTACACCCAGAAGCGAGTTCTGGAAGTAAACAGTGAATTCCTAAGAACTTGTTCTCACTTATCACTGTTTGACTTGTGAACTTTAGCAAATGATTTATCTTCTTTTATCCTCTCTTGGATGTTAAGAATAATGCTTGTTGAACTTATTTCACAAAGTTGTTGCAGAGCCATGTAAAGGAACTTGATAAACTGTAACATGGTATTTGCTTATAGGTTGTTCACAGTCATGCCCAGAGGAAGGGATTGAATCGAAAACACATGATCAAGATGAAGTCTGAGCTGACAAGATGATCAAGTTTTCAGCCCTTTCTACTGCTGCAATTCATAATAGTTGCAGCTGTCTGCTGATATTTATATTTTCCACAGTAAAAGTGCAAGACAGGATTCTAATCACAGAACTACTGTCTCTTCCTACATAGAATAAAATAGCATGTCAAAAGATTAATAGGAAGGAACCTTTGGAAAGCTTTAATTTTAAAGTCTTTATTTTAGTTCTGAATCAAACTGACCATGGAACTATGGATACCAAAGATATTTTTTCCCTAGTAACAACTGTTTAAGTCATTTACTGGCAGGAGATCTCCTGAGTGAAAAAATCTGAAGTCTGATTCTGATAGATGGCTTAAACTCAATGTGGTAAAAGTTGTAAAGTACAGTCTTTGTAATATAGCTAATTTTGCTTGAAAGGTCAGAAATTATCTGGCACTGAGGAGGAAAAAAAAAACCCAAGATGATAAAACCCTATAATTGAGAAGTTTATAAAATATTATGAAAAGACATTAAAGAGGACATAAATAAGTGTAAATAAATAACTGGAAGACCTAATGTCATAAAGATGCCAATCAACAGTACATTTAAGCATAACACAAAAGCAATTGCAATCAAAATTATACCATTTTTTGTGTGTGGACATTACAATTTGACTAAAATTTATTTGAGAGAGTAAAAGGCAAGCATAGACTAGATATTCCTGAAAAAGAAAAACCAGATGAAGAAATTGCATTTATTGTATCAAGAATTATTATGAACATATAACAAATGAGTAAGATTCTATTATTTTAAGTAAAGGCCAATAAAACAAAAGAGTGATCCCAGGAATAACCCAACACATGCAGAATCAACTTTTGAAACAAATGGTATTGTGGATGTGGGGGAAGAGATAGTGGACTTTTCAATAAATATTGCTCGGACAAATTATTAGTAATACAGAAACAAAAAGTGGCCTCTTCACAGGGCACTGAGCTGAGTTCCCTGTGCTACACAGCAGTTCCCACCAGCTATCCATTTTACACATGGTCACCTTGCTTATTTAACTTATATGCAGAGTTCAGTTCAGTTCAGTTCAGTCACTCAGCCATGTCTGACTCTTTGCGACCCCATGAACTGCAGCACGCCCAGCCTCCCTGTCCATCACCAACTCCCAGAGTCCACCCAAATCCATGTCCATTGAGTCAGTGATGCCATCCAACCATCTCATCCTCTGTCGTCCCCTTCTCCTCCTGCCCTAAATCTTTCCCAGCATCAGGGTCTTTTCATAAGTCGGCTCTTTGCATCAGATGGCCAAAGTATTGGAGTTTTAGCTTCAACATCAGTCCTTCCAATGAACACCCAGGACTGATCTCCTTTAGGATGGACTGGTTGGATCTCCTTGCAGTCCAAGGGATTCTCAAGAGTCTTCTCCAACACCACAGTTCAAAAACATCAATTCTTCAGTGCTCAGTTTTCTTCACAGTCCAACTCTCACATCCATACATGACTACTGGAAAAACCACAGTCTTGACTAGATGGACCTTTGTTGGCAAAGTAATGTCTCTGCTTTTTAATATATTGTCTAGGTTGGTCATAACTTTCCTTCCAAGGAGTAAGCATCTTTTAATTTCATGGCTGCAATCACCATCTGCAGTGATTTTGGAGCCCCCAAAAATAAGGTCTGACACTGTTTCCACTGTTTCCCCATCTATTTGCCATGAAGTGATGGGACCTGATGGCATGATCTTAGTTTTCTGACTGTTGAGCTTTAAGCCAACTTTTTCACTCCCCTCTTTCACTTTCATCAAGAGGCTCTTTAGTTCTTCCTCACTTTCTGCCTTAAGGGTGGTGTCATCTGCATATCTGAAGTTATTGATATTTCTCCCGGCAATCTTGATTCCAACTTGTGCTTCTTCCAGCCCAGCGTTTCTCATGATGTACTCTGCATATAAGTTAAATAAGCAGGGTGACGATATACAGCCTTGACTTACTCCTTTCCTGATTTGGAACCAGTCTGTTGTTCCATGTCCAGTTCTAACTGTTGCTTCCTGACCTGCATAGAGGTTTCTCAAGAGGCAGGTCAGGTGATCTGGTATTTCCATCTCTTTCAGAATTTTCCACAGTTGATTGTGATCCACACAGTCAAAGGCTTTGGCATAGTCAATAAAGCAGAAATAGATATTTTTCTGAAACTTTCTTGCTTTTTCAATGATCCAGCAGATGTTGGCAATTTGATCTGTGGTTCCTCTGCCTTTTCTAAAACCAGCTTGAACATCTGGAAGTTCATGGTTCACGTATTGCTGAAGACTGGCTCAGAGAATTTTGAGCATTACTTTACGAGTGTGTGAGATGAGTGCAATTGTGCGGCAGTTTGAACATTCTTTGGGATTGCCTTTCTTTGGGATTGGAATGAAAACTGACCTTTTCTAGTCCTGTGGCCACTGCTGAGTTTTCCACATTTGCTGGCATAGTGAGTGCAGCACTTTCACAGCATCATCTTCCAGAATTTGAAATAGCTCAACTGGAATTCCATCACCTCCACTAGCTTTGTTTGTAGTGATGCTTCCCAAGGCCCACTTGACTTCACATTCCTGGATATCTGTCTCTAGGTGAGTGATCACACCATCGTGATTATCTGGGTCATGAAGATCTTTTTTGTACAGTTCTGTGTATTCTTGCCACCTCTTCTTAATATCTTCTGCAAAGTACATCATGTGAAATGCTGGACTGGATGGATTCCAAGCTGAAATCAAGATTGCTGGGAGAAAAAAAAAAAAAAGAAAAAAAAAAAAAAGATTGCTGGGAGAAATATCAATAACCTCAGATATGCAGGTTATACTACCCTAATGGCAGAAAGCAAAGAGGAACTAAAGAGCCTCTTGATGAGGGTGAAAAGAGGAGAGTGAAAAAGCTGGCATAAAACTCAACATTAAAAAAATGAAGATCATGGCATCTGGTCCCATCATGTCATGGCAAATCCATGGGGAAAAAATGGAAACAGTGACAGACTTTATTTTCTTGGGCTCTAAAATGACTGTGGATGGTGACCGTAGCCATGAAATTAAAAGATGCTTGCTTCTTGGAAGAAAAGCTATGACAAATCTAGTCAGCATATTAAAAAGCAAGAGGCATCACTTTGCTAACAAAGGTCCATATAATCAAAGCTATGGTCTTTCCAACAGTCATGTATGGATGTGAGAGTTGGACCATAAAGAAGGCTGAGCACCCAAGAATTGATAGTCTTTGAACTGTTGTTCTAGAGAAGACTCTTAAATGTCCCTTGGAGAGCAAAGAGGTCAAACCAGTCAATCCTAAAGGAAATCAACCCTGAATATTCATTGGAAGGACTGATGCTGAAACTCTAATACTTTGGCCACCTGATGTGAAGAGCCAACTCATTGGAAAAGACCCTGATGCTGGGAAAGATTGTAGGCAGGAGGAGAAGGGGAAGACAGAGGGTGAGATGATTGGATGGCATCACTGACTCAACAGACATGAGTTTGAGCAAACTCTGGGAGATAGTGAAGGACAGGGAAGCCTGGTGTGCCGCAGGTCATGGGGTCGCAAACAGTCAGACATGATTTAGTGACTGAACAACAGTGTATATGTCAATTCTAATCTTCCATTTTCCTCCGCCTTCCATTTCCACTCCTGTTCCATGAGGCTGTTCTCTAGAAGAGTGGTATAGGAGGGTGGGAGGGAGGTCTAAGAGAAAGGGGATATATGTATACATATAGTTGATTCATTTTGCCCTACAGCAGAAACTAACACAATATTGTAAAGCAATTATATTCCAATGTAAAAAAGTGGACCCTTACCAACTACCATATACAGTACTAAATTCTGGTAGGTTAAAGATATAAAACAAAAAAGCAAAATCATGATACTTTAATAGGACAATATCTTTATGACTTCCAGAAAGGTACGGATTTGTTAAACAAAACACAAAACTGCAAACCTCTGAGGAAAAGATCAATAAAATGAACTAATCTATCAAAACTTCTGACTTCTGACTATCAAAAGTCCCTGTTAAGAAAGTGAAAGAATCACACACTAGAAGACTACATATTTTCAATATATATAAGAGGCAAAGGATTAATCAATGTTTAAAAAATAAAAGGAACTCCTACAATTTACAAGAAAAGGAAAAACACGTAACCAAGAGAAAAATGAGGAAAAGTCTTAACAGATCCTTCACAGAAAGGAAATCTGAGTTGCCAATAAAAGATGCCCATTCTGACTAGTAATCACAGAAATAAAAATTAAGACCAGTGTGAATGATCATTTATAGCCTAGTACAGTGGAAAAATAGTCTGTCCATGCCATGTGTCAGTGAGGACGAGGGCTAATGAGAGAATCTATATAATATTTTTGGTGAATATACAATAGCATGACCACTTTGAACATAATTTGGCATTATCTGCATTCTCTTTTGTGCTTTTGGTTTTGCATTTTTTGATAAACTTAGGAAAATAATAAAGTGTTTATTTTTGTCTTTTTGCATGAATTGAATTCTATTTCGGGGCAATCAAATAAACTATGAGAAAAAGATATTCTCTGTGGCAGAATCCTAGATTAAATACAGAATGAAAAATAGAAAATCATCATTACACAATCCTTATTTAAAACATTGAGGTAGCCTTCATTATTGTGCTAAAACCACTGGGAAAGCCTGGATGGAAACTTTCTAATGGAGTAATCAGACTGAGACCATCTGACCTCCCTGATGAAACTCACAGAACTTCATGCATTTTTTAAAAACTCTTACCTAATAAAGTTGAAACCGAATTTCATCAAGCCAGGAGATAGGATGGAGTGAGTGTGTAGCAAAATACAGCACAAGAGTTATTGGTTACATTTAGAATATAAGACATTTCTTAGGACAAATAATCTATCTTCTCCAAAAAATCAACAGCATAAAAGATAAAAAGGAGGGGGACAGTTATAAAGTAAAATGATAACACAGTATTGTTTGGAGTTTGATTTAATCAAACCAATTATGAAAAGATAACCTTAAGACATTACATGAAATATGAATTAGATATATTAGGGAATTATTTTCTTAGGTATAATGTCAGGATGTCAACAGCACATGAACCGTGAACTTCCAGATGTTCACACTGGATTTAGAAAAGGCAGAGGAACCACAGATCAAATTGCAAACATCCGATGGATCATCGAAAAAGCAAGAGAGTTCCAGAAGAACACCTACTTCTGTTCTATTGACTATGCCAACACCTTTGACTGTGTGGATCACAATAAACTGTGGAAAATTCTTCAACAAATGGGAATACCAGACCACCTGACTTCCCTCCTGAGAAAGCTGTATGCAGGTCAAGAAGCAACAGTTAGAACTGGACATGGAACAAGAGACTGGTTCCAAATAGGAAAAGGAGTATGTCAAGGCTGTATATTGTCACCCTGCTTATTTAACTTATATGCAGAGTACATCATGAGAAATGTTGAGCTGAATGAAGCACAAGCTGGAATCGAGACTGCTGGGAGAAATATCAATAACATAAGATATACAGATGATACCACCCTCATGGCAGAAAGCAAAGAAGAACTAAAGAACCTCTTGATGAAAGTGAAAGAGGAGAGTGAAAAAGTTGGCTTAAAGCTCAACATTCAGAAAACTAAGATCATGCCATCTGGTCCCATCACCTCATTGCAAATAGATGGGGAAACAGTGGAAACAGTGACAGACTTTCAAAATCACTGTAGATGGTGACTGCAGCCAAGAAATTAAAAGATGCTTGCTCCTTGGTAGAAAAGCTATGACCAACCTAGACAGCATATTAAAAAGCAGAGACATCACTTTGCCAACAAAGGTCCATCTGGTCAAAGCTATGGTTTTTCCAATAGTCATGTATAGGATGTGAGAGTTGGACTAGAAAGAAGGCTGAGCACCAAAGAATTGATGCTTTTGAACTGTGGTGTTGGAGAAGACTCTTGAGAGTCCCTTGGACTGCAAGGAGATCCAACCAGTCCATCCTAAAGGAAATCAGTCCTGAATATTCATTGGAAGGACTGATGCTGAAGCTGAAACTCCAATACTTTGGCGTTTCAAAGAACTGACTAATTGGAAAAGACCCTGATGCTGGGAAAGATTAAAGGTGGGAGGAGAAGAGGACCACAGAGTGTGAGATGGTTGCATGGCATCACCAATGTGATGGACATGAATTTGAGTAAGCACCACAAGTTGGTGATGGACAAGGAAAACTGTCATGCTGAAGTCCATGGGGTCACAAATAGTCGGACACAACTGAGTGACTGAACTGAACTGGGATATTCAGAAGTTTTTCAAGTGAGTAGCAGGATAATTGAGTCTTAAATAAAGAGATCTGTTCTAGTTTCAAAGACAACTCCAGTCCAGAAAAGTGATCTAATCACCCACGTGTTATGAAAAGAAGTCCAAGAATGAACTCTGGTGATCACCTTCATGCATGAAATAAACAAGGGGAGGATTCAATGAGGGATTCTGATATAAAATGTTAGTGTGTTTGAATAGATTTGAGAAGAAAGAATTAATCAGCATACTGATTAAGCAACAGTAATCAAATGATGTAGAGAAGTTAAATAAGAAAAGAACTGAAAATAGCACATAGAAGTTTGAAATTGGCAGTCACTTGTAATTTCGCAGGAGTTGTTTCATTTGAATAACAGTGGCAGAGGGCTAAAAATAGTAGGTTATCACCTCCATGAGAAGTGAGAATTGAACGTACTTATTATTTGGAAGAGTTTAGCTGGAAACTATAAAAGAGGTAGGTAAACACTTGGAACTCAAAAAGGATTTCTTATAGAAATAGCTTCAGCATGTCTAGAGGTAAGATAAAGGAGCCAGCTGATAGCGTCAGTATGAGAATGTATGAAAAAAAGAGAATAACAGATTAAGCATGGCTTCACTGGAAAAAGGGGTGAAAGGATTTAAAAAAAAAAACAAGTTGAATAAATTAGATCTAACCAAGTCAAGGAGTTCTTTTTTTTTCTGCATCTGGGAAAATGTGGTGAGAATAAATGCATGTATTTCACTTAATAAAAATGAAATATTGATTTTTTTGTTTGTTTGTTTGTTTGTTTGTTTTTTTGAAATATTGATATTTTTTAAGAAAAAAAAAAAAAAGTTTCTTCCTTGGTGTTCCAGTGGTTAAGAATCTGCCTTGCAATGCAGAAAATGTGGGTTCAGTTCTTGGTCAGGGAACTAAGATTCCACAACTAAGCCCATGTGCCGCTACTAGTGAGCCCACGTGCTACAACTAGAGAGTCTGTGGGCTGCAACAAAAGAGCCACAT
Organism: Cervus elaphus; assembly: GCF_910594005.1. NCBI lineage: Eukaryota > Metazoa > Chordata > Mammalia > Artiodactyla > Cervidae > Cervus > Cervus elaphus. Next base: position 20,893,697 of record NC_057820.1, read on the forward strand.
GACACAGTGACGATCCTGCATGCTTCAGCGAAGACCTGATGCAGCCAAATAAATAGATATATGACAAAACCCACTACAATATTGTAAGGTAATTAGCCTCCAACTAATAAAAATAAAATAAAATAAAATAAAAACAGGTACAAGTACTTGTGGTCAGACATTTTATTTCAGAAATGTCGCCAGAAAACCCTTAGTCACTCTTAAGGCACACATTCCCTCATGGTTCTCGGGAAATCCCAAGCCTTGCTGTGTTGGGGAAATGTGTACAAGTTTGCAGCAGACTGAACCTCTGAGAGGTTGGCTGAGGGAAAGACGGCATGACGGTGTTCTGAGAGTTAGGGATGGACATGTTTTGCATGTAGATGGTGGGCCCAGGAGCCAGTAGCTGCCAGAATGGAACTGTGACTGGGAATAATCAGAAGAATATTCTGAGGGGGGCACCTGCTAATGAGGAAGCTGATTTGGGTTGAGAGAGAGCCAGATTGGGCAGTGGTTTCTATGTTTAGACCCCGTGTTCTCTGTGAAATGTGAGGCAAATCATATATGGAGAGGAGTCAAGGTCAGAGTTGAGAACAATGGTTTTGAGAAAGTGATGAAGCTTCAGACTATTTGGGGGCATTGGGGAGAATGGTGAAATTAAGAACTGAGAAAAAACATATAGATGGATGGCTGAGGGCCTGGCTGACTTTGGAGACCATAAATTATTGGTAGCAGCCATCCACACCTTTTCGAAATAACCCAAAATTTCCTTCAACATTACCCAGGGATCTTGAAGACAAGAGGATGACTGGCTCAATCAACCTGAGGGTTAGCAGGATAGATACAATCAAGGCCCAGAAAAGTCATGGGCAGCAGGGATTATTGTAAGAGGTAAATTAAATGATTTTGCTCTGCATCTAGGTTGGATAGGGAAAGGAGTATGTCTGTGAAATGGTGATGGGTTAGGAACTCTAGATGACAGCAAGAAGGATGGACACCAGATGGCAGAGATGTCAGAGGAAGAGTGTTGTTACAAGTGTCAAAACATAATCTGGATACAGCAGTGAAGAGATAAAGCAGAATGCTGCTACAACTATTGTGTTCTAGCATGAGTGAGAGGTGTATAATAAAAGTTGAGCTTGAGAGCTACTCAGAAGGTGGGAGAAGGGTAAGGATCTGCATGTGGATTGACTTTGTTGAGTAGATCCTATGTTATGGGATGAGGGCATCGGAGGAAAGGGTAGGGGTTAGTAAAAACAACCATGAGTAGAAGAAATCTCCAAATAGGCCAGTGGTGAAAATAAGGGAGTCTGAGCTACTCAGAGGCCTGGACTTTGGTTGGTGACCAAAAAAAAAAAAAAGTGAGAGGAAAATGTATTCCCTGGACTGCTCTTGAGACTTCTAGACAGGCAAAGTCCCAAGTGGTGTAAGAGCCTTGTGAGGTTACCAATTTTTAGGTTCTACTTATCATTTAAAAGAAATGTCACTGAGAATTCGCTTATCTCATCTCTGAAGAGTTCCCTTCATTGGCCTGTTAATGGAATAAACACATCTATGTTCAGTCCCCAGTTTAAAATTTACTTACTTTTTTATTTCAACCACTCCTATTATATATACATTGGAGTTCCAGAAAATAAAACAAATAACCTTTATCTTTACTCTTGAAGGTGTGAGCAATGTGTTGCACTTTACCTCATATCTGTGGGTCTTGGAAGAAGTCTTTTTTTTCCACTAAAGTAGACTTCAAAATCTTCAGTCTTCAGCCTGTGGGCATAGTCAATGTATCCTGACACCTCCTGCCCATGAGAATTTTTGTCACGAATAAAGATCACGGACTAGTAACACAGAAAAACAGAGAATGGAGAGACAGTAAGTGAATGAAAGTCATTTGAGTAAATTTTACCTGATAATAAAATCTACAGTTATTGAATGATGCATGTGTTATAGCTTATTCTTAGGGCTTTACATTTCGTCCTTACTAAGAGCCTATAAGGTAGGTATTATTACTTTCTCCTGACAATGAAGAAACTCATGAAAAGTTAACTGAATATGCATATAATGTTCATTTACAGCAATTCAGGGCTTCCCTTGTGGCTCAGACAGTAGAGAATCTGCCTGCAGTGGGGGAGAGCCAGGTTTGACCCCTGGGTTGGGAAGATCCCATGGAGAAGGGCATGGCTACCCACTCCAGTATTCTTGCCTGGAGATTTCACAGACAGAGGAGCTTGGCAGGCTACAGTCCATAGGATTGCAAAGAGTTGGACACGACTGAGCAACTAACACTAATTAACTTACAGTAATTGTATATAACAATATCAACAAATAACTCATAGAAGTATTCCTAAGGACAGACATTATTTTAAGTGTTGGTAATACATTATTTTCAGTGTTTATAATTAATTTATTTAATACATTAGCTTATTCCTAATGACAGACATTATTTTCAGTGTTTGTAATGTCTTTTTCCAATCCTACTGTCTTTTCTTTGTCATCATTTTGTACATTTAAAAACTGAGAAACAAAGAAGATGAGTTCCTTATACAGCTAGTAGGTTGAAAAACTCAGATTAAAACCCAGGTTCATGTGTCTATCCTTCTGATTAGAAGAAAAGAATCATTGCATTCTTTTTTCATTTGAACACCTACATATTTTCTGTTACAAAAATAGAAATGGGGTCTCTCTTCTTTGTTATCATAACAGTCAAAAATTGAAACCTCTTTACAAAATTAATTCCATAGGTCAAAACTTACAGAAATTACATATTTCTCCTTTACATTAATCCCTTCACAAATATCATTGAGGGGCTACAACATGTTAGACATTGTTGAATGTGCCAAGGATACAGTGATAAACAAGACAGTAAAGGTCCTGATCTCTTGGGACTTATGTTGAGGTAAGCAGAAGTAGCCAATAGACATTAAAAGAAAACAACACTTATAGTGAGGGATAAGTGTCATAAAGAAAATAAAGATGATTGGCTAGACAGGTTCATGGTGGTAAAGGCTACTTTAGGTAGAGGGATTAGAAAAGACCTTGAGAAGACCTTTATGCCAAGACTTGAAGGCTGAGAAGAGGTAAGCCATGCAGAGATCTAGAATAGAAGCCTATAAATTAAAGGTAACAGTTGATAGAAAGGCCATAAAGTGGGAACAAGATAATGGAAATGGAAGAAGTGTAGTCTTCTTTCTGTCAAGCCAAAACACATGGATCTCAAGTTCTATGGTGGGGGTGGGGAGTGCGGAGGGGAAAAAAAAAAACAAAGCTCTAAATGTAATTGGAAAAGCTCATAATGTATTCATTTCCAAATCTAGATCAAAGTGTAGAGTTTCATGGCGAAGTTCTATATTTGGAGGAATCTGTAAACAAGACTTCCTTTTCCTCTTGAGCAATTACTGGACGGTTACTTGTTGGGTCTTTGTAGAGTCAATTATAGGGAGCACTTACAGGGGTTACCTTAGATAGCAGAGTTTCCAAAAGGGTGAAGTTAGAAAATTGAAATAATTCTTTTCCCTGCTACACTTATGAAAATATGGTGTTAACAACATGCCAACTTAAAAATGGAAGAACAGAGATATAATTTACAATTATTTGTTACTCTGCTGATGTTTTGTCTTCCAGCCTATTCTGGCATGGCATTGGGTGCTGGGAATACTGTGCTAAGTATGCTGAGGCCCTTTCTTAGCACGAGAGGAGGGAATATTGTGCTGGATTAGTGATGTTTCCCTCAGAAATGACTGGATGAACAAACATTCATTACTATTCCTGTGGTCAAATTTAGATAGACTCAATCCTTAGTCCATCTCATTACCCCTCATAACTCCCAGTTAAATTTATATAGATTTCTCCATGCTTTTAGTCACTTAGCTTTTAGTGTAAAGAACACAAAATCCAAATGGTTAGTAACTCAAAGAGACTTCCTGAAACTCTCACGCTACTAAAGCAATAACTAGTGTTGCTATCCCAACGTAACTGAGGCCATGGGCTATTAATATTTCATATGCTGTTTGAAAGGTACTTATAATCTTTATTCCATTATGGCTGCTCCTGATGTTAGCAAGTCATGCAGGGACATGGAGATGGAAAAAAGGCCCAGAATAAGTCCTCTACTTTCAAAATGGAACTCTATTAACAATAACAACAACAAAAAGCTCTTCTGTTTCTCTGTCTCTGTTTTTGTCTCTGTCTTTCAAAACGAGAGATTCTGTTGTTATTCAGTTGCTAAGTTGTGTCCGACTCTTTGTAACCCATGGACTGCAGCACGCCAGGCTTCCCTGTCCTTCACTGTCTCCCAGAGTTTGCCCAAGCTCGTTTCCATTGATTTGGTGATGCCATTCAATCATCTCGTCCTCTGTTGCCCACTTCTCTTCCTGCCCTCAATCTTTCCCAGCATTAGGGTCTTTTCAAATGAGTCAGTTCTTCACATCAGGTGGTCAAAGTATTGGAGCTTCAGCTTCAGCATCAATCCTTCCAATGAATATTCAGGACTGATTTCCTTTAGGATAGACTGGTTTGATTCCTTGCTGTCCAAGGGGTTCTCAAGAGTCTTCTCCAGCACCACAGTTCGAGAGCATCAATTCTTCAGCACTCAGCCTTCTTTATAGTCCAACTCTCATATCCATACATGACTACTGGAAAAACCATAGCTTTGAGTGTGTGGACCTTTGTTGGCAAAGTGATGTCTCTGCTTTTTAGTATGCTGTCTAGGTTGGTCATAACTTTTCTTCCAAGGAGCAAGCGTCTTTTAATTTCACGCCTGCAGTCATTGTCCGCAGTGATTTTGGAGTTCAAGCAAATAAAATAAGAGATGGACCAGATATTTTTCCAGCAGAATAGCATAGCAGATGTTGTTACTGACTTTTCTGCTGAAAACAAATAAGAGTTCTGGATAAAATCTAAAAACTAACTTGCAACATGCATTAATGCCTGAGTTTAGGAGGAAATGGCAACTCACTCCAGTATTCTTGCTTGGGAAATCCCAGAGACAGAGCTTAGTAGGTTATAAGAGTGGGACACAAATGAGCACTGTAGTAAATTTATATTTATTATTAAGTTCTAGATCAAAGGGAATAAAAACATAAATATTATAGAATAAAGATTGTAAAGTATTAAAATATAAGCTTGATTGTTTAGTTTTTAACTGAGTCAAGTACCTAAACATCTTTAGTCTTTAATGTTCTTATGGGTAAAGTGACTAATTTTCTAAAATGCCTGCAATACAGGAGACCTGGGTTTGATCCCTGGGTTGGGAGGATACCCTGGAGGAGGGCATGGCAACCCACTCCAATATTCTTGCCTGGAGAATCCACATGGACAGAGGAGCCTGGTGGGCTAAGTCCATGGGGTCACAAAGAGTCGGACATGACTAAGCAACTAAATCTGACTTAGTTGGACAGGAGCAACAATAAGCAAAATATGTATCATTTTGTTATATATATATACATATATATATAATATACATATATTATATGTATATAATATATACACATATTATATGTTCATTAAAGCTCTCTATCCAGAGGAGAAATATTATGTGACATCCCTTATATGTGGAATCTAAAGAGAAATGCTACAAATAAACTTACTTACAAAACAGAAAGAGACTCACAGACTTAGGTAACACACCATGGTTGTCAGGGGGAAGGATGAGGGGAATGGATAGTTAGGGAATTTGAGGTGGATATGTATACACTGCTATATTTAAAATGGATAACCCACAAGGACCTACTGTATAGCACAGGGAACTCTGCTGAAAGTTACATGGCAGCTGAATGGGAGGGGAGTTTGGGCAGGAAAGGATACATGTATGTGTGTGGCTGAGTCCCTACACTGTTCATCTGAAACTTTTTCAGCATTTTAATTGGCTATTTGCTGTGCTTAGTTGCTCAGTCGTGTCCGACTCTTTGCGACCCCATGGACTGTAGCCCACCAGGTTCCTCTGTCCATGGGATTCTCCAGGCAAGAATGCTGGAGTGGGTTGCCATGTTCTCCTCCAGGAGATCTTCCCAACCCAGAGATCAAACCCAGGTCTCCCATATTGCAGGCAGATTCTCTACCATCTGAACCACCAAGGAAGCTTTTAATTGGCTATACCCCAATACAAGATAAAAAGTTTTTTAAAAAGGCCCTCTGTACATAGAAATCTAAAATCTTACTTCTCCAGCCTTTGAGAATTAAGAGCTTGCTCTGTGATTTTTGTGAGTCCTGAGATTTTGGGTTTTTTTGAAACCAGATAGCTGCAAGAAAGGTCAAACTGGGTGTAAGTGTAAGTGTGATTCCCTCCATGTTCACTGCGTGTCTTTGGGTGGATTGTTCAAACTCTTAATGCCTCTCTATATTCATAAGTCCTGTGCCCTTAGTCAGGTTCCTGCAAAATCCAGCAAGTCTCTACACCAAACCAAACTGAACACTCCCCAAAATAAAACAAAACAAACCATAACAAAATAAACAAGAATCCAAAATTCTGCTTGGACCTAAGCATTTAACTAGTTAAGCCTCCTCTTTCTTTTTTCTTTTTCTTTTTTATTGAAGTATATTTGATTGATTCTGTACGTTTTCACTTATATGTGAAATCTAAAAACTAAACAAATACAACAAAAACCAGAAACAGACTCACAGATACAGAGAATTAACTAGTGGTTACTAGAGGGGACAAAATAGATGGAGAGGATTAGGAAGTATACGTCCCTAGGTATAAAATAAATAAATGACAAGGATGTAATGTACAGCAAAGGGAACATAGTCAATGTCATGTTATATCTTTGTATGGAGTATAATACATAAAAATATTGAATTACTATGTGGTACACCTGAAGCTAATATGATATTGTAGTTAAGCCTTCTTGCAACCTCTCTCTTCTTCCTGTTTGTCTTTCTACTTTACAGAGTAACAGGATAACCTTTTCCTTTTGTATTGCATGAAACTTCTAAGTTCACATTTAGGTGTTGTCAGACCCATACCTTTAGCCCTGTTTGACCAATTTGTAAGCAACATGCAAATATGGTTTTCTTTCCCAATAGAAATTCTTGTAATCATTGTATCTATGATTTTTTTATCTTCAAGAAAAGCTAAATGTTAAATTAAACTTTCTATGATTTCAAACCTAGAAAAATAATTGCAAGAAGCTGTTTTCACAAAAATCTGTACAGAGAAAACAAAAATTTCTTTATTCATGTCTTTCCAAGTATGGGTACACATGTGTAAAAGTATATTTTAAAAACTTTTTAGTAAAATAAAAAAATCAATGAAATGAAAAATCTTCCAAATGAATAGCATGCTTTATGGATTATTTTAAAACTCTGATTAGAACTATTGAAAGTGAAAGTCACTCAGTCATGTCCCACTCTTTGCCACCATATGGACTATACAGTCCATGGAATCCTCCAGGCAAGAAAACTGAGGTGGGTAGCCTATCCCTTCTCCAGGGGATCTTCCCAACCCAGGGGTCGAACCAGGGTCTCCTGCATTGCAGGCAGATTCTTTACCAACTAAGCTATCAGGGAAGCCAAAATTATTGAGTTACAGTAATTGGTAATAGTCAGGAAATGACATTTAGCTTTCAAAACATATCATTTAAAAGTATAGAGTAGGATAACAGAAAAAAATAGTGAAACAGAAGAGGTGAGAGGAATTAGAGAATTACAATAAAGTTAACTAATACTCTTGATTAATTAATTTAATGCATTCATTTGCAAAATGTATATTCCTCCAAAGTCAAGACTAATTACCCCTACCATTAATACTACTATAATTTATTAATAAAACACTATGTTCTGAGCAAAATATTAGCTTCATATTTATCATTGTATTTAATTCTCTAAAACACACACACACACATATATGCGTGTGTATATATATGTACATATATACATAAAGGTTCAGTTCAGCTCAGTCACTCAGTCGTGTCCAACTCTTTGCAATCCCATGAATCGCAGCACGCCAGGCCTTCCTGTCCGTCACAAACTCCCGGAGTTTACTCAAACTCATGCCTATCGAGTCAGTGATGCCATAAAGCCATCTCATCTTCTGTCGTCCCCTTCTACTCCTGCCCCCAATCCCTCCTAGCATCAGGGTCTTTTCCAATGAGTCAACTCTTCGCATGAGGTAGCCAAAGTATTGGAGTTTCAGCTTCAACATCAGTCCTTCCAATGAATGCCCAGGACTGATCTCCTTTAGGATGGACTGGTTGGATTTCCTTGCAGTCCAAGGGACTCTCAAGAGTCTTCTCCAACACCATAGTTCAAAAGCATCAATTTTTCGGTGCTCAGCTTTCGTCACAGTCCAACTCTCACATCCATACATGACCACTGGAAAAGCCATAGCCTTGACTAGACGGGACTCTGTTGGCAAAGTAATGTCTCTACTTTTTAATATGCTATCTAGGTTGGTCATAACTTTCCTTCTAAGGGGTAAGTGTCTTTTAATTTCATGGTTGCAGTCACCATCTGCAGTGATTTGGGGTTAGATAGCATTAATATCCTCATTTTATAAATGTAGGACCTCAAAGAACTGAGAATTTGAGGAATCTCCCTAAGGGCATTCAGCTACAGTGGGGCACATACCCTTACACATTTACTTCCATGAATCCCATGCTTCCAACCACTGTGCATAGACACATAAAACCTGGATTCAAATGCTGGCCCTGCCATCTATTTACTCTGTGACACTGGTAAGTTAGTTATCATTTTTAAGATTTAGTTCCCTCCATTACAAAATGGTCATAATACCTGCCTCTTAGGGTTGCTGCGTGAATTAAATAAGACTGTTTTTGCTAAGCACACAACAATGACTTGAATTTAGCAAAAACTCAGAAAATATTAATATTACATATTGGTTTAAAAATTTTTGCATTACTATCACTATTGTAGTTATAATATGTTAACAGTTTTGTCAATTCCTTTTGGATAAGGAAATACAATAATTATATCAGAATTCCATTACATAGGTGCATATAATTATGTCTAGGTTGCAGTTCAATTCATTTGTTAAGTTTATTCATTCTCAGAACTTTGAATGTATTTTGAAGTTAAACTTTAAACAATCTTTCCAGTTATTAAACAGGATGGATCTAATTAACAATAAAGTCATGATTTTGGCATCCAGATGTGTATAATAGGAACCCCTTTGAAGAATCAGGTTTATTTCGGCCTGAGTGTGACAAGTTTTAGTAATTGAAAGTTTTCTTATTTGGAGTCCTCTACTGTTTCAATGTATAAAATAGATTCAAGATAAAATATAGAATATATTCAAAGGATTAGATCTGATAGACAGATTGCCTAAAGAACTATGGACGGAAGTTCATGCCTGGGTAATCCCATGGACAGAAGAGCCTGGTGGGCTACAGTGCATGGGGTCACAATAGTTGGACACGACTGAGTGACTCAAAAAAAAAGAAATGCAAGAAGGAAAAATGGCTGTCTGAGGAGGCCTTACAAATAGCTGAGAAAAGAAGAGAAGCTAAAGGCAAAGGAGAAAAGGGAAGATATACCCATCTGAATGCAGAATTCCAAAGAATAGCAAGGAGAGATATGAAAGACTTTCTCAGTGATCAATGCAAAGAGATAGAGGAAAACAATAGAATGGAAAGACTAGAGATCGCCTCAAGAAAATTAGAGATACGAAAGGAACATTTCATGCAAAGATGGGCACAATAAACGACAGAAATGGTATGGACCTAACAGAAGCAGAAGATATTAAGAAGAGGTGGCAAGCATACACAGAAGAACTATACAAAAAAGACCTTCATGACCCAGATAACCATGACGGTATGATCACTCAGCTAGAGACAGACATCCTGGAATGCAAAGTCAAGTGGGCCTTAGGAAGCATCACTATGAACAAAGCTAGTGGAGGTGATGGAATTCCAGTTGAACTATTTCAAATCCTAAAAGGTGATGCTGTGAAAGTGCTGCACTCACTATGCCAGCAAATTTGGAAAATTCAGCAGTGGTCACAAGACTGGAAAAGGTCAGTTTTCATTCCAATCCCAAAGAAAGGCAATGCCAAAGAATCTTCAAACTACTGCACAATTGCACTCATCTCACATGCTAGCAAAGTAATGCTCAAAATTCTCCAAGCCAGGCTTCAACAGTATGTGAACCATGAAATTCCAGCTGTTCAAGCTGGATTTAGAAAAGGCAGAGGAATTAGAGATCAAATTGCCAACATCTGTTGGATCATCAAAAAAGCAAGAGAGTTTCAGAAAAACATCTACTTCTGCTTTATTGACTATGTCAAAGCTTTGACTGTGTGGATTACAACAAACTGTGGAAAATTCTGAAAGAGATGGGAATACCAGACCACCTGACCTGCCTCCTGAGAAATCTGTATGCAGGTCAAGAAGCATCTGTTAGAACTGGACATGAAACAACAGACTGGTTCCAAATCGGGAAGGGAGTATGTTAAGGCTGTATATTGTCACTCTGCTTATTTAGCTTATATGCAGAGTACATCATGCGAAATGCCAGGCTGGATGAAGCACAAGGTGGAATCAAGATTGCTGGGAGAAATATCAATAACCTCAGATATGCAGATGACACCATCCTTATGGCAGAAAGAGAAGAACTAAAGAGCCTCCTGATGAAAGTGAAAGAGGAGAGTGAAAAAGTTGGCTTAAAACTCAACATTCAGAAAACTAAGATCATGGCATCTGGTTCCATCACTTCATGGCAAATAGATGGGGAAACAATGGAAACAGTGACAGACTTTATCTTCTTGGGCTCCAAAATCACTGCAGATGGTGACTGCAGCCATGAAATTTAAAGTTGCTTGCTCCTTGGTAGAAAAGCTATGACCAACCTAGACAGCATATTAAAAAGCAGAGACATTACTTTGCCAATGAAGGTCTGTCTGGTCAAAGCCAAGGTTTTTCCAGTAGTCATGTATGAATGTGAGAGTTGGACTATAAAGAAAGCTGAGCTCCGAAGAACTGATGCTTTTGAACTCTGATGTTGGAAAAGACTCTTGAGAGTCCCTTGGACTGCAAGGAGATCCAATCAGCCTATCCTAAAGGAAATCAGTCCTGAATATTAACTGGAAGGACTGATTCTGAAGCTGAAACTCCAATACTTTGGCTACCTGATGCAAAGAAAAGACTTATTTGAAAAGACTAATATGGGAAAGATTGAAGGCAGGAGGAGAAGGGGACAACAGAGGATAAAATGGTTGGATGGTATCACCAATTTGATGGACATGAGTTTGAGTAGGCTCTGGGAATTGGTGATAGACAGGGAAGCCTGGCCTGCTGCAGTCCATGGGGTCGCAGAGTCAGACATGACTGAGTGACTGAACTGAACTGACTGTTTCAATAGGAATTAGAAAATGTTGTAAATAATTGTTTTAAATTTCTCTACTAGCCTTTTTCTTTTAAAGAATATAATAACTTTATTGAGGTATAGTTTATATAACATAAAATTCATACCAAAGTTTTAAGTGTAAAATTCAATGGTTTTTAGTATATTTGTATAGCAGTGTAACATAATCTAGCTTTAGAAAATTTTCATCACCCAGAAAAGATCCCCTGTGCCCATTTGCATTCATCCCTGTTCCCATCCCCAGGTCCCAGGCAACCACTAATCTACTCTGTATCTCTATAGACTTGCCTTTTCTGAATTTTTTCATATAACTGGAATCACAGAGTATATGGTTTTATTCACTCTAATAACTTTTTAATCACAGTTAATTTCCCAAAAGACACATGAAAACTATACTTCATATACTGAAGAGCTCTTCTAAATGATGATGTTATGTTTATAAAAGAAACATTTCCAAAATGTTCATTGTCCTTAGATATGACCCTTTAATCCTTTCTAGAATAAGTCAAGTTATAACCAATACAAATATTTCAGGAAATCAAATGATATTCATTTGAATCCATGACTCAGTTCACTTCAGTTCAGTCATTCAGTCGTGTCCAACTCTTTGCGACCCCATGGACTGTAGCACCCCAGGCTTCCCTGTTCATCACCAATTCCTGGAGCCCACTCAACCTCATGTATATTGAGTCGGTGATACCATCCAACCATCTCATCCTCTGTCGTCTCCTTCTCCTCCCGTCTTCAATCTTTCCCAGCATCAGGGTCTTTTCCAGTGAGTCAGTTCTTCACATCAGGTGGCCAATGTATTGGAGTTTCAGCTCCAGAATCAGTCCTTCCAATGAGTATTCAGGACTGATTTCCTCTAGGATGGACTGGTTGGATCTCCTTGCAACCCAAGGGACTCTTAAGAGTCTTCTCCAACACCACAATTTAAGAGCATCAATTCTTCAGCACTCAGCTTTATAGTCCAACTCACATCTGTACATGACTACTGGAAAAACCATAGCTTTGACTTGATGTACCTTTGTTGGCAAAGTCCAAAGTTTTAAATTTATTTGCAACCTAAGCAAAAGGATGGTATTACTGGTAAAGAATCTCCCTGCCAATGCAGGAGATGTAATAGATGCAGCTTCAACCCCTGGGTTGGAAAGATCCCCTGGAGAAGGAAATGGCCACCCACTTCAGTATTCTTGCTGAGAGAATCCCATGTACAGAGAAGCCTGGCGGGTTATAGACTATGTGTCGCAAAGAGTCAGACATGACTGAATGTCTGAGCAAGCAAGGAAGCAAAAGACATGAATTTTTAAGTAACAAAAATGGTAGCAAGGAAAAATATAAGAAGACGCTATTGATAAATATCAAGACACAAGCATTCTTTATATTGAAGTGAGAGCTCAGATATCAAAAAGTATTGGAAACTGAGATTTTACTGAGATGGTCTGTGACCTCAAGTGTGAACCAAAAAACTTATGGAATGCTGAGTTAGGTCCTCATTACTTCTCATGTGTTGGGAGAAGATGAATTAAAGCACAATTTAGACCATTAATATATCATTTGGATCCTTGGCTGCTTGTCTTTTTCCCAGAAGTGGATTAAAATACAAATTCATAAAGTTGTTATGGGCTGAGTACATATGTTGCCTGATTTTTCTTGCCAAACACTAATGAGGAGACATAAACCTGATACATTGAAATGGGACTTTTTCAACAGTGAAGCCAAAGTCACTTGTAAAAAAGCATACTAAGCAGTATGCTGCTGCATAAAAACTGAACCATCCATTTCAGGGTATGAAAGCTGTCCGACAAGCTAAGTTCTGGTAATTCCCTCCTGAGACTGTCAGCATGCCCCCTGATAAAGACAAATGAAAAAAGAATTTTTATTTCTTAGAATTTTAAGGTCCTGGAATGCTTTTATGAATCATTAGCTTTAGGGAATCATTTTGGTTTGGAAGAGAAATGATTTTGCTAAATGAAGTCTAAGTTTTGACAAACAATTGTTTTCTAACATCTAAAAATTTCTGTTATAAATTTCTCTGATACAAATTGTTTTCTGATTTTTATGCTGATAATTATTTCAAAATTCTATATCTTCTTATTCATTTGCAGTTGGATATATCTTTTCACTGTTCACACAGTTCTCAGGGTTATGAGGAAGATGGTTCTTTGTCTTTCCTGTTAAAAGCTTATTCTAAGAACCAGCAAGCTTTTACTTCCACATTCTGTTGCCCAGGGGAATTCCTGATGGCTCAGTGGTAAAGAATCTGCCTGCAATGCAGGAGACCATGGTTCGATCCCTGGGTTGGGAAGATCCCTTGGAGAAGGAAATGGCAACCCACTCCAGTATTCTTGCCTGGGAAATCCCATGGACAGAGGAACCTTGTGGGCTACAGTCCACGGGGTCAGAAGAGTTGGACACGATTGAGTGACTAGACCACCATCACCACATGTTGCCCAAAGCAGGTCACAAAGCATTTCAGTGTCAAGAGGCAGGCAGAGTGACTTCTCTTGATGGGAGCAGTTGCAAAGTATCATTGCAAAGGGCCATGGATAAAGGACAAAGTGGGGAATGGTAGCTATTATTTTGCAATTTAAGTATTTGTCATATAGAACCTAAGAATTTTGCTTATTTTTTGACAACTAGAGATTTTATTTCTGAGGGGAATTATTGACTTTACTATTTTTACTATTCTAGATTATAAAAATATCCACATTTTAAAAAGGTTCTTTTTTGCATCACCAATGAGGTTAAGAGTAACTTAGCAATGCCTGATTTCACTGTAGTTTCCAAAATGTTCTGGAAATTTTAGTGAATGAAAGTAACGTCAGTGCTTTGTGGTGACCTACCTAAATGGAAAGGAAGTCTACAAAAGAAGGGGTGAATGTATGTTTAGTTGACTCACTTCACTGTACAGTAGAAATTAACACAACATTATAAAGCACTAGCTCAGTAAAAATTAATTAAAAAACAACAGCAACAAAAAACCCAGAAAAGTATATATTATGCATGCTAAGTCGCTTCAGTAGTGTTCAACTCTTTGCTGTCCTCTGGACTGCAGCCTGCCAGGCTCCTCTGTCCGAGGGATTCTCCAAGCAAGCATACTGGAGAGGATTGCCATTTACTTTTCCAGGGGATCTTCCTGACTCAGGGATGGAACCCGAGTCTCTTTATGTCTCCTGTTTTGACAGGTAGGTTCTTCACCACTAGTGCCACCTGGAAACCCCAAAACATGTGCCTCAAGAAATAGCCAAGTTAAAACTAGAGAGGTCTGCTGGGATATATTGTAGAAGCTCCAAGTACTGGAAAAAAGAAAAATTATTTTATTTGTATATGAACTGATAATTTACTTAGAAAATCAGAGATAGTTAACTGAAACCAATACAAAATATCTATACAAAAATACAATAATAGCTAGACAGCAAAAACTAACACAATATTGTAAAGCAATTATACTCCAATTAAAAAAATATAGCTTGGTTTTGCATTGGCAATAACCTATTAGACTATTTCACATGCAACCTTTATTTGCATTCTGCTTTTTAAAAATTATAACTCTCCTCCAAACATTTTTTATGAAAAACTTTTCTAAAATAACATAAACTAACATAAAAAACAAGAGGTTACATTGCTGAAGGAAATTTATTATTACAAAATAAATGTATTAAAATTTTAAGCAAAATACCAATGGGTTACTTTGGATTCTTTGAAATTTTACCTTAAATATAAAGACTAACATTCAGCTGGTAAAGAATCTGCCTACAATGCGGGAGATTCCGGTTTAATTCCTGGGTTGGGAAGTTCCCCTGGAGAAGGGAATGGCTACCCACCTCAGTATTCTTGGGCTTCCCTGGTGTCTCAGATGGTAAAGAATCCACCTGCAGTGGGGAGACTTGGGTTCAATCCCTGTGTTGGGAAGATCACCTGGAGAAGGGAACGGCTACCCACTCCAGAATTCTTGCCTGGAGAATTCCATGGACAGAGGAGCCTGGCAGGCTACAGTCCATGTGGTCGGAAAGAGTTGGACATGACTGAGCGACTTTCACTTCACTTCGCATTACCCAAGATAATTTTGAAGAGGAAAAATAAACAGCAGAACTTGCATTATTAGATACAAAGTTGCAATAATTAAATCTTATATCATTGATACAGTGATGCACAATGAAAAGTAATAACTTCAGAAACACCCTTACACAAATGTGTATACTGAATATAGTATGATATTTTCTAAATTTTCTACACTGGGTGTCTATGCTGTGTTTTACTTTTAGTTTTTTTTTTTTCATATGGAACATTTTAAAAGTCTTTGTTGAATTTGTTACAATATTGTATTTGTTCTATGTTTTTGTTTTTTGGCTGCGAGGCATGTGAGACTTAGCTCCCTAACCAGGGATTGAACCTGCATCCCCTGCATTGGAAGGCAAAGTCTTAACCACTGGACCACCAGGGAAGACCCATGTCTACACTTGCTTTAACTACATGATTCTAAAATATTCTGTGAAAACATACATCTCTCTGACCTCTACCTCCTATCTTTCTAGGTCATAGATACTGGCGGCCCTTTCAGATCTTTGAGCAGCTGATACATTAAACCACCATGTTTCATCACTGTTTACTATCCTGTTTATATAGTCGGTTCTCTCTTTATCCAGCTAAGAGTCCATGGTGCATGCAGTATCATAATTGTTCACTTGCATACATTTTCAAATTTCTTGCACACATCCTGTCACTCATGAAAAAAATTCCAATGTGGTTTCAACCCAACATTCCTTTTATAGTTTTTTTACATAGCAATGACTGATTTTGGCTAGAGAAAAAGAGAACTAGAATGACTGGACACACACACACACACACAAAGACTATAAACTCCTTTGTACCTATGTAGCACTTACCTAATAATTGTCTATGATAAGCTCTTCCTCTCTCCCACACTCCCGATTTTTTTTCATATCTTCTCTCCTCAAACTTTCAACAATACCCCCTTTCTCATATTCAAAGATTTTCTCTCTGAAAGTAGAAGCATTTGGGGAATTTCCTCTGCTTGTCATCAATATTAAAAAATACTTTTAATATTGGGAATATCCTCTGCTTGTCACCAAAATTTTAAAAAAAATATTTTTCTCTGTGCACTTTCTATTTTATATTATAGTATTTGAAGTCCTTTCAGGCTGGACATCATATCTTTATCTAACTTTGTATGCTTAATATGATATCTCAAAGGTATACAACTAACATGGTTTTGTATTTGAGGTGATTAAACAAAGTCTAGCAATATAATCTGCCAATATAATCTGCTATTTATTCAATCACGCTTCACAGAAAGTGTCACCATGTAGCAAAATAATATTAGTGATAAGATCTAACTTCTGAAGAGTATTTACTATGTGTCTAATCTTCTCTCATTTAATCCTAACTGGAGTCCCATAATGTAGGTAACATTAGTAATCCTATTTTATAGATAAGAAAGCCAAAGCAGGAAGTGCTAGGGCGCAGGCTTACATGGTTAACATGTCAGAATTCCAATAGAAAATAATGGCAATATTTGTTCATTATTCAGGGATTAGTGGATGGTATGAAGGACACCAGAAGGGATACTGCATGAAGCATCAGCACTTCATGATACTGACAATGTTCCTGCCACAAACCTCTCCTCACCCCCGGGTAGCAGAGTTTATCACAACCCAAGAGGGAGAGAGAGATGTACAGACTGAAAACATGCTGGAGAAGAGCAGACACCTGATGTCAAGGGGACAGAGAGAGCTGTAAGCAGAAAAAGGATCAAGGGAATAAATACTTTACTGCTGGAGCCTTATATTGGCCATATCTAACTTGGGCCAGAGCCCTGATACCATGCATGTAATCACATAGAACCAGCCTTTTTAGGCAGAGAGGAGGGTGCAGAGAAGAATGGAAGAGACTCTGAAGAAATAAAACCAAGGTATGAGGAATACTTGCTGATAACGCTGGGATCTGTACCCACGTCTTTGACTATATACACCTAACTTGGGCTTCCCAGGTGACTCAGTGATAAAGAATCCACCTCCCAATGCAGGAGATGTGGGTTTGATCCCTGGGTCGGGAAGATCTCCTGGAGAATGGAAAAGCTACCCGCTCCAGTATTCTTGCGTGGAGAATCCCATGGACAGAGGAGCTTGGTGGGTTACAGTCCATGGGGTTGCGAAGAGTAGGACACAGCTGAGCCACTAAAGAACCACAATAACAACTTGATTATGAAACCTCTGCTAGGCTTGGGGGTGGCAGGCAGGAAGGGAGGTTTTGTTTTCAATTCAGATTCCAAAAAACAAAATGACTCTTATGAACAGGGGATTTTTACTTCCTTTCCACCATTAACATTGATGGAACATTCATCTTATAGGCCTAATACAATTGCCTAGGAGAATACGGACCATCTGGGAAAAAGAGAAAAATGACTACGATGGTGCATATGGATTCTCTTTAGCAAGCCCATAGGCACTTAGAATTTTGCAGGGTGTTATTGGTTTGGATCAAAGGGCTTCAGGCACCTTTGAAGACTAAGAAACCAGAAACAAGAGAGGCTGAGAGTGTGGTCATCCCAGTGGAATAACTGCATACTGACAATGAGGATATGACAAAGCCTGAAAAGAGTCTCATCAATTAACAAGACTAATTATGGGTTAAAACCACTTCCTTACTGAGAAGAAACTATAAACTGATATCTGAACTCACTAGATAGTGAGGTTCTATAATTCATTGAATATGAATGTGTAATAAATTATTTATCATTCTCATTATAGACTGGATTCTGTCAACCTCAAAAAATCTTCTCATTGCCTCCATATGATCCTAAGTTAGAAACTCATCTATATTTTTAAATATAGGCTTCTGAATACAGTTAATCAAATACTATGCTTTGGAGGGACTCATTCAAATATATTTAATGAAAGACAAGCGTGTACTGGGTGCTGTCCTAGGTGCTGGAATAATACTGAACAAAATAAGAACCTGACCTCATGCAGTTCACAGTCTAACGAAGAAGACAGACAACTTCCTGATCCAGAAATCTAGAATGACCTTCTCCTTTACCATCTGTGCGTTTTCCCTTATTCTTAGACCTCATCTTCTTGGAGGATTCTGTTGACCTTCTGGAGAAAACGAAGACTTCTCCAAGGGTTTAGTAAGTGTCCACCTCTTCCTCCTCAGCCCCCAAAGAGAGGTGATGGCACCCCACCCAGCAATCAGTAAGCAAATGAACAAAAGAAGTACATGTAGCATTACCTAGAATGTGAAAGGCAGGGTGACCACAAGGAAAGTTATAAGGATTAGGTAAAAGATAACTATTATAAGAGTAGAAAAGTCCTAAATATTGCTATTCAATGCTGAACACATTTCAGACATATGGAAACGGGAATCGGTAAGCGACCAGCGTATTAAAGGAAAATTTCAGGCCATTCACTCATTTTCACATTTAATGAATATTTATTGAGAACCTATAAGCAAATCACTGTTCCAGGCACTGACAATAAGTCGTAAATAAGATAAGGTTCCTGCTGTCAGTATAATGCTTGTCAGTAAAGAAAGAAGAATCATAAATATATAAACAAATAATTGCAAGTAGAGACATTTTGCTGTGAGAACAATGGAGTGCCTATTAATTGGAAAGAACCTAGTTACTTTAGACAAGGAGGTAGAGTCAGGCATCTCTGAGAAGGAAACGTTTTAATTGAAACTTGACTAATGAGAAAGCCAGGGGAAGATGCTAGGGAACAACATTCCAGGCAGAAGGAATAGCAAATCCAAAGGCCTTCTTATAGGAAGTCACCTGGCTTGTTCAAAAAGTAGAAAGGTCACTGTGTCCAGATTATAGTGAGACTTGAGAAAGGGGCAGGGAAGGGAGGACCTGAGATAAATTTTAGGAGTAAGTAGGACCCAAATTCTGTAGACTAAGTGGGCTCTAAGAATAACTTTCAGTGTGACTTAAATGCAATAGGAAGTCATTGAGTAGTTTCATGTAACAGAGTACCATGAATTTTAATTTAAAGATATCACTCAGGAATTTCAATGCTCTTTCCTAGAAGAAAGTGTGGGGCTGGAGCAGACTGTGCTGTGATACGAATGGAGGACAGAGCAGAAAAGAGAACTGAGACATATAAGACTTTGCCCTAACCTTCAGGACTAGAGGGCTGCTGCAAACCAACATGAGCCCAACAGACATAAATTCTATTTAGACATGGTTTAGCTTACCAGGGCGCGCTATTTGTAAAGAACCCATCTGCCAATGCAGCAGACATAAGAGATGCAGACTTGATCCCTGGCTTGGGAAAATCTTTTGAGGAAGGGAAAGGCAACCCACTCCAGTACTCTTTCCTGCAAAATGCCATGGGCAGAGGAGCCTGGCAGACTACAGTCCATAGGGTGGCAAAAAGTCAAACATGACTGAGCAACTAACACTTCCACTTTTTGTCATGTTTTAGGCAGCAACTTGGCACCTGACTTACATTATGGTTGAAGAAATGGTAGTGAGATTGGATTTACTAAGAATACTATAGACCCTCAAACCCTGTCCACCACTGACTCCTGCAAAGAGTCTTAAGGAAATGAAAACTTAAGGTGAGTTAAGTTCATGACTCCTTGGGGGTTTTGTTGGCAATACCCTGTGTCATAGCCTAGGGACTTAGGCTGAATCACGTGAAAGAGCAATTGTTATTTAGATACCCGAGGTGACCCTGAGCCAAAGATCACAGATGGTTGAAAGGCTTCCTCTTCCCACGTCTCATTTAAGCTCATACTCAAGCTTCAGCTATTGTTATTAAAATCCAATATTTGTTAAACTATCAGACTGAGTCAAGCACTCTGCAGATTGGGCCATGCACTGTGCTAAACACTTCACATGCATTTTATTTTTCACATGCAAGTGTTTCCATGCACATGCAAACACTTCACATAAACATTTCACCTAGTACTTGGAGTGAACTTACTAAATAAGCACACAGATTGCCTCCACATTACTGATTAGAAAACTGTGATTTGAGAGAAGTAATTTCCCCAAGTTACAGCCATATGTGACCGAGCTAGAATTAGAAACCTAATTTGTCTGATTCCTGAGTCCATTTTCATCCCTGTTATGATCAACCTCCCCTCTACCACCCGGATGGTGAAGAAAGGACAAAGAAATCAGCTAGAGATTTGAAAATGTTAAGAGATGCCAACCATTTCCTAGTGTCCAGGATAGCATTGGTTAAAAACTTGGCCAAGTTCACCCATACAGTAGGTGGTGGAGCCAGGATTAGAATTCAGTAGCCCATGGATATTGCCCAATAACATGCTGCAGCTTCTTCTATGTGTAATTTGTTTTTTCTGTCCAGAGGAAGGTCCGGACAAAGTATGGATCTTCTCCCTGATACCAGCCCCAAGGAGAAGGGATGAGTCAGGCTCCAGGATGTGTCTAGCAGGGGGCTAGAGGCATGCAGTCTCTTTTCCTTGCTAACACACTGAGAAAAACTGGGGTGAACAGATTAGGTAGTTTCCTCTTGGCCTTAGAAAGAGATTCTGGCCTGTTTTCTTGCCAAGACTTTCTTGTTAGACTGATAAACAAAGATTTATAGAAGAGAGTTTGGGTGAAAAAGAGACAAGAAGTTCTTCTCAGTCTATTTCAAGTATTTTGGGTCACTTAGAACAAAATGTAGTACATACAAAAAGGCATCCTTCTCATTTAGTTTCACTCATCATCAGATTTGGGACAAAAGCCTCATTTTAAAAGAGGTACCTGTTTACTTGGATTATTGTCTTAGCATCCAATTAGCTAAAGTTTTAGTTGTCACACAAGTTCTAGCTGTCTGAGGATCAAATATAATTTTTTGGATTTAGCTTGAAATATAGGTGACTCAGAGGATAAAGAGTCTGCCTGCAAAGTGGGAGACTGGGTTTGATCCCTGGGGTGGGAAGATTCCCCTGGAGGAGGAAATGACACCACTCCAGTATTCTTGCCTAGAGAATCCCACAGACAGAGGAGCCTGGCAGGCTACAGTCTATAGGGCTGCAGAGTCAGACAGGACTGAGCGACTTCACTTTCACTTTGTAATTGTAACACTACCTTAGATGTAACTTACATCGCGTGCTCATGCACTCTGTTGTGTTCGACTCTTTGGGACCTCATGGACTATAGCCTGCCAGGCTTCTCTGTCCATGGGATTTTTGAGGCAAGAATACTGGAATGGGTTGCCATTTCCTACTCCAGGGGATCTTCCCTACCCAGGGATCAAACCAGCATCTCTTGTGTCTCCTAAATTGGCAGGAGGATTCTTTAGCACTGTGTCACCTGGGAAGCCCATAACTTATATTACCCAGTATAATTTTGTAATATTTTAATTACTTCCTTGTTTTCTAAAAATCATGTTATGATTATCATGTTTAATCAGGTGTACATTGTGAAGGGAATTTTTGAGCCTGTGTGGACTTGTCTGCTCATCTGGGCAGAACAATACAGTCAGGACTGTGTTGGGACATCAACTTAGGTGGGGGATATAAAATGTTATTTGCACAGGGACCTTTGCGTGGTCACTTTGAGCATTAAGATCTTCAAGACCAGCTCTAGAGGTATTTCCTTTTAGATAAAAAGAGTTTTGGGCTTTTATTGACAATGAGACCACAAAAGTGAGGCTAATTGAACAGCGAGGCTTGAATTAATATGCCTACCTCAGTCAAAGGTGATGCACCGATTCCAGTGCCATGTGAAAATGAGCACCAGTCAGCAGCTCCATTATTCAATGTGCAAAGTGTGTGCTATGCACATGGATAAAGAAGACAAATCTTTGCCCTCAGTCTTCCCATATTCTAATGTATTGTACAGGGAATTCTATTCAATGCTCTGTGGCAACCTAAATGGGAGGGGAATCTATTATAAACAAGAGGGGATATATGCATCTAGGGCTTCCCAGATGGCACTAGTGGTAAAGAACCCAACTGCTAATGCAGGAGACATCAGCGACACGGGTTTGATCCCTGGGTTGGGAATATCTCCTGGAGGAGGATGTGGCAACCCACTCCAGTATTCCTGCCTGGAGAATCCCAGGACACAGGAGGCTGGTGGGCTATAGTCCATAGTGTTACAAACAGTCAGAGATAGCTAAAGCAACTTAGTATGCACACAATGGCATATATATCCTTCTTGAAAAGATTCAGTTGTTATGAGTGGCAGTTTGAGACAGTGGAAAGAGTCTAACCTGAGTAGGAAGGACAACATCAGGGGCTAGTCTCAGTTCTGCCTTTAACCAGCTATATGACCAGAGATAAGCAACCTAAGCTTTTGCAACTCATTTTCCTCATGTGTAAAAGGAAAGTGGCAGGAATGATCAGACATCTGAATCTAAAAACCTAAGAAGTAAACACATTTTTGGGGAGGCTATTTTAGTTTGGTGTTTTCCAAAAATTCTGGAATAACTTGTGTGCTTAATAAATATTAAATAAAAATAAGATCATCTTGATCCTCTTCTTCCTTGCTCATAAGTCCAGAGGATCTTTAAAGAACCTAAAACTCTTATGTATCATGCTAGGGAAAAAAAATAAAAACAAACTCTGAGAATAAGCATTAGATAAAAAGAACTGCCCTTAATCCTAAACTCTCTGAAATTCAAAACATGCAGGATGTGGTTTAAGGGTCATATGCAGATACAACATTGTGATCTCAAGATTACAAAAATAATAAATGTGTGTTTATCTTTGTTATCTGCCCATTTAAAATACCTTTGCTCTTAACCACGATAATTATGTCCAAACAACCCAGCAGCATTTACCTTTAAGACAAAATACCAACTTGTCTACTTATATTGACATCAATTTAAAATATCAAGTCATCCAAGTCCTTTCTGCCTGTATGACTTGTTTAGGCACTTTAAGCCTATGATAAACATTATTGATAGGCACAGCCACAGAAACAGTTGATGCTATACCTTATTAATTGGTGCTTCCTAGGAGCTCAGTGGTAAAGAATCTGCCTGCAATGCTGGAGATGCAGGAGACAAGGATTTAATTCCTGAGTAGGGAAGATCCCCTGGAGGAAGGCATTGCAACCCACTCCAGTATTCTTGCCTGGAGAATCCCATGAACAGAGGAGACGTGAGGGCTAGAGTCTGAAAGAGTTGGACCCGAGTGAAGTGATGGAGCATGCTCGCACACACCTTATTAATTAATGAAGATTAGAACATAACATATACCATCTAGTTGAAACCAGATATTTTGATTATGAGAAACAAGAATTTGAATGTGGATCATTCAAACCCGAAATGTCAAATTCATGAATTTTTCATAAACAGATACTTATTCACATTAGCAAAGCAGATACGTTAATAAATAAACTTATTTAATTTCCCTGTGTTAAAGACCTAAAAACGATGTCTTTGCATGATAGTTTTCACAAAAGTTAACTCATTTGCAGCTCACAACAATCCTGTAAGGCAATTTCATCCTCTGAAGAGTGAATGCAATCTATAGAGTAGGTACAACAATAACACGTCAGATAAACTAAGCTTCAGCATTGAATGGGGTCTTCCTTCCTGGGACTTTGATCATTTCTTGGACATTTCCAGGAACTTCAAGTTCTCAGAGGGAAGGAAGGCAAGTAAATTGCTCTATGTTGGCACCACAAACAGAGCGGGGGCTTTTATTACCTTAAAACACATTCAAGGGATTTTTTAAATGGGTATTCCATAGAAAATGTCTTATTTTTCTTTTTCAATTTGTTTTTAAAAATTGGGATATAGTTGCTTTGGGGGCTTCCCCAATGGCTCAGTGGTAAAGAATCTCCCTGCAATGCAGGAGACACAAGAGACACGGGTTCAATCCCTGGGTCAGGAAGATCCCCTGGAGGAGGAGATGGCAACCCACTTCAGTATTCTTGCCTGGAAAAAAAATCCCATGGACAGAGAAGCCTGGCAGGCTACAGTCCATGGGTTCGCAAAGAGTTTGACACAAGTGAGTGACTTAGCACACACACACAAGGTTCTTTACAATCTTGTGTTAGTTTCTGCTGTTATGAAGTGAATGAGCTATATTTATACATATATCCCCTCCCTTTTGGACCCCTTTTTCCCACCCCCACCCCCATCCCATGCATCTAGGTCACCGCAAATAAGACATACAGATGGCCAACAGGTGTATGAAAAGATGCTCACTATCACGAATTATCAGAGAAATGCAGATCAAAACTACAATGAGGAATCACCTCACACTGGTCTGAATGGTCATCAGCAAAAATGTCTGCAAACAATAAATTCTGGAGAGGGTTGGTGGAAAGGGTATAGGGAAAAAGGGGCCCTCTTTACTCTTGGTGGGAATGTATATAGATAGAGCCACTATGGAGAACAATGTGGAGGTTCCTTAAAAAACTAAAAGTAGAGCTATCATATGACCTAGCAATCCCACTCCTGGGCCAATATCCTGAGAAATCCAGGGAGAATGTCTTTTAAAAACCATTTATTCCCTTGGGAATTTCCATTTGAGAATGTGATTTTACAATGACAGTGACTGAGAATTTGGCTTTTATGAGGGATTTACCTGATTAAAGTGAATTATCTTCTATTTTTAAAATACATCTACAGCATATCCTGGTTTAATATGTAGGGAAGAAATTGCTAGAGGGGCAATTTTCCAGGATGAGGAAACAGCACAATGGCCAGGATGACTTAGGTTGTCTAGAGTTAATCTGTTAGTGAAGACCTGAAGGAGCAGGAGCCAGATTTCCTGATTTTTTTTTAATGCTTTAAAATGTTTATTAGATTACACTGCCTTTTTACGCTCATAACTGACCCATGAATCCACCACTATAAAACAGCATTTCCTTTTCTATGTTGTTCAGTCACTCAGTAACGTCTGACTCCTTGAGACCCCATGGACTGCAGCACGCCAGGCTTCCCTGTCCTTCACCATATCCTGGAGCTTGCTCAAACTCATGTCCATTGAATCAGTGATGCCATCCAATCCTTCTCATTCTCTGTTGCCCTCTTCTCCTGCCTTCAATCTTTCCCAGCATCAGGGTCTTTTCTAATAAGTAAGCTCTTCGCATCAGATGGCCAAAGTTTTAGAGCTTCAGTTTCAGCATCAGTCCTTCTAATGAGTATTCAGGACTGATTTCCTTTAGGATTGACTGGTTTCCTGTGTATGATGATGCAAGAAAAACATGTGTTAAGCATTTCTGAGGACATTCTTTGCTGTTGCAGACGACGACTTGTCATTTTCTCAGTAAATACTGACTGATGATGCCGATGTAATGATGATGAGGATGGGAATATGATACTGCTGGCCCATCAACAAATGTACTATAATTACCTACAATGGGCAGAACAGTATGATAAGCATGAGAGGAATATGAAGAAATATAATGAACATCATTTGCCACCAAGTAGCTCACAATTCATTTGAAAGAGAATGTTTATGCATATAAAGAGTCATGCATAATTCAAGGCAGCTCACATGTACCAAATAAACAATATACCAAAGAAAGTTTAAACCTTTGGAAGAATCATTTCACTGTGGGCTGGTAAAATCAGGAAAGACTCATTGGAAGAGAGGAATAGAAATAGATCTTTGATGAATCTGTGGATTTGAGACAGGCGGAAATGTCCACATATATATAAAAAAATAATCAGCAGATTTCTGCTAGTTTTCTCTAACATTTAGGCAACGCATGTGTTAGAAAAATGCTATGAATCAGTAAGTTCATTATTACAGAATTTAAAGAATCACAAAAAGGATTATAGATAAAATATTTTTGACCTCTTATTTTAGCTCTTTTTTCTGTTTTGATATCTACTGGTATAACCAATCTCTCCATCTCAGTTTGCCGACTTTTAAAAATAGGATAATTCTTACTATTCACTTCAAGAGAGATCATCTAGCAGGTCACTGAACAATATTTTTAAATAGTACAACTAAAATTATTATAAATCCTTAACTCAGGAAAAAGAGTAACTCCAGTATAAAAACTACTCTGACAAGGTGGTGGAGACGGTGGTTTAGTTGCTAGGTCTTTTTTTTTTTTTCCATTTATTTTTATTAGTTGGAGGCTAATTACTTTACAATATTGTAGTGACTTTTGCCATACATTGACATGAATCAGCCATGGATTTACATGTGTTCCCCATCCCGATCTCAACTGCCACCTCCCTCCCCATCCCGATCCCTCTGGGTCTTCCCAGTGCACCAGCCCTGAGCACTTGTCTCATGCATCCAACCTGGGCTGGCGATCTGTTTCACCCTCGACAGTGTACTTGTTTCAATGCTGTTCTCTCAGAACATCCACTTGCTAAGTCTTGTCAGACTCTTGCAACTCCATGACTGCTGCTCACCCGGTCCCTCTGTCCATGGGATTTTCCAGGCAAGCATATTGGAGTGGGTTGCCTTCTCCTCCAGCAGGGGATTTTCCCAACCCAGGGATTGAATCTGTGTTACCTGTATTGCAGGTAGTTTCCTGCACTGTAGGTGGATTAGTGTACTGCTGAGCCAACAGGAAAGCCACTCTAACAATAATGATTCTGAAAATGGCTGCAAGCCTAGAATTGTATTTTGCAGCACTATACAAAGGGAGAATATTTGAATAAGTAATATTTTAAATAAGTATTTTATTTAAAGTGAGTGACTTCAGAAAATACAGTTAAGATTTTAAAAAATCAAAAAGACTCATTTTCTAAAAACTATATGAAATATTAAAATCTCCTACATCATCATAATTAGGTTGTAGATCTAGAAAGACATGGACCCTAACGATGTCCATGTCTTAATCTCTGGAACCTGTCAATAGGTTGCTTTACATGGCAAAGGGACTCTGAATATGTAATTGAGGTTAAGAACCTAGAGAAGCAGGGATTATCCTGGATTATCTGGGTCAACCCAATATATTCATAATGGTCTTTAAAAAAGGGAAAAGGTTTTCCAGCTGTGAACAAGGAGGAGATGTGACTCTTGAAGAAGGGTCAGATATATGCAACATAGTTGCACTCAGTATAGAAGAAAGGGGCCATGGACCAAGGAAACTGGGCAAACTCTAGAAGCTAGGTAAGAAAACTAATTCTCTCCATAAATTCTGCAGAAAGGAACTCAGCACTGTTGCCTCTTTGACTTTAGCCTGATAAAACCTATGTCAGACTTCTGAACTACAGAACTGTAAGATACGAAATGGTGTTGCTTTAAGCTTCTAACTTTGTGGTAATTTGTTGCAAATTACAGAGAAAACAATGTAGCAAGAAGTTTAGATTATCAACATTAGAAGGAGTTATTTAAATATTAGCTCCAACCTAGGGTTATTTAGAAAACTCAAATCATAACATTAATTATAGGCAGGCTTAGGGCAAAAGTACTAAATCAATTTAAGAACTGCAGTAGATAAAGAATTAAGTAAATGGGCCCAGTATCTCAGTAATTGAGATACAGAAATTTCTCTAAATTTACAATATGTAAATCTCTAAATATGTAATCGTATGTAAAACTGAAAAGTAAAATGGACAAAATTAGCAAGTGATGTTATGCAGTAACATGAAGATAACAGACAAAGGATTTTTCACTCATTTCCTTCAGGTTGCCTAAAGAGAGTGCTCAGGAAAGTATATTGAGTCTTCAGTTCAGTTCAGTTGCTCAGTCGTTCCGACTCTTTGCGACCCCATGAACCTCAGCATGCCAGGCCTCCCTGTCCATCACCAACTCCCGGAGTCTACTCAAACTCATGTCCATCGAGTCGGTGATGCCATCCAGCCACCTCCTCTGTCGTCCCCTTCTCCTCCTGCCCCCAATCCCTCCCAGCATCAGGGACTTTTCCAAAGGGTTAGCTCTTCGCATCAGGTGGCCAAAGTATTGGAGTTTCAGCTTCAGCATAACTCCTTCCAATGAACACCCAAGACTGATCTCCTTTAGGATGGACTGGTTGGATATCCTTGCTGTCCAAGGGACTCTCAAGAGTCTTCTCCAACACCACAGTTCAAAAGTATCAATTCTTCTGCACTCAGCTTTCTTTATAGTCCAACTCTCACATCCATACATGATTACTGGAAAAACCATAGCCTTGACTAGATGGACTTTTGCTGGCAAAGTCTCTGCTTTTTAATATGCTGTCTAGGTTGGTCATAACTTTCCTTCCAAGGAGTAAGTGTCTTTTCATTTCATGGCTGCAATCACCATCCACAGCGATTTTGGAGCCCAAAAAAATAAAGTAAGCCACTGTTTCCACGGTTTCCCCATCTATTTGCCATGAAGTGATGGGACCGGATGCCATGATCTTAGTTTTCTGAATGTTGAGCTTTAAGCCAACTTTTTCACTCTTTCCTTTCACTTTCATCAAGAGGCTCTTTAGTTCTTCTTCACTTTCGGCCATAAGGGTGGTGTCATCTGCATATCTGAGGTTATTGATACTTCTCCCAGCAATCTTGATTCCAGCTTGTGCTTTCTCCAGCCCAGAGTTTCTCATGATGTACTCTGTATATAAGTTAAATAAGCAGGGTGACAATATACAGACTTGACATACTCCATGTCTGGTTCTAACTGTTGCTTCTTGACCTGCATACAGATTTCTCAGGAGGCAGGTCAGGTGGTCTGGAATTCCCACCTCTTTAAGACTTTCCCACAGTTTACTGTGATCCATACAGTCAAAGGCTTTGGCATAGTTAATAAAGCAGAAGTAGAAGTTTTTCTGGAACTCTCTTGCTTTTTTGATGATCCAATGTATGTTGGCAATTTGATCTCTGGTTCCTCTGCCTTTTCTAAACCCAGCTTGAACATCTGGAAGTTCTCAGCTCACATACTGTTGAAGACTCGTCTGAAAAATGTTGATCATCACTTTGCTAGCACATGTAGAGGTCATCAATAATCAATAGTTGCAGAATGCAAAATTAATATACAGAAATCTGTTGCATTTCTATAATATATGCTAACAACAAAGTATCAGTAAGAGAAATTAAGGAAATAATCTCATTTACCATGGCAGCAACAACAACAAAAAACCTATAAATAAAACCTACCTAAGATTTCCCAGGTGGTACAGTGGTAAAGAATCTGCCTGCCAATGCAGGAGATGCATGTTTGATCCCTGGGTTGGGGAAGAGTTTCATGGTCTCAGATAATGTTCACAGTAACCCATGAGATGGGGAGGCACTTCACAAATTAGGGAACTATAGCCTTCCCTGCACACCTGGCCCCTGGTCACTTCAGGACGCCTGTAGCTTGCTTGGTATCATCCAGTGTCTTTAATCACTAGTGCAGACTAGAAATACTCACTTGTTCATCCATTCAGAAAATATTGAATGCTAGGTCATGTGAATGAACTGGAGATATATGGGTGCTTTGAGGAAAAACAAAGACAAACCAGAAAACAAAGGAAAAAAATTAAGTTTATTTCTTTTTTAGATGTATATAGAGTTAGAGAACAGGCTTCCCAAATAGCTGAGAGGGTAAAGAATCTGCCTGTGATGCAGGAGGCCCAGGAGACAGGGGTTTCATCTCTGGGTCAGGAAGATCCCCTGGAAGAGGAAAATGGCAACCCACTTCAATATTCTTGCCTGAGCCTGGCAGACTACTCACTCATGCAGAATTAGGGAACAGCAAATATTTCCTGTCTGAAATAACTAAAACTTTATCATTTTACTCTTCTTACCTATAAATTTGCAAATTTATCACTTTCACTTAGCCTCTAATACACCACTGATTTGGGGCATTTTCAGTGGGCTTCCATTTCTCTACTCTGGGCCAAATATTCATCCCTGGATTTCATTAAGAAGGTTGATATGGGGTTGTCTGTGTATCATTGTTGGAGTAATGTTAATGTTAAAGAGATCAGATGTGAAAAAAAAAAAAGAGAGAGAGAGAACAAATGTGATTTCACATCTACAAAGGAAATTTTTTTCCTTCATTAGAACAGGTATACTCTGGTAGACAGTTTTCCATGCAGGGTACATTCCACTGTTTGCTTGAAAATTATTTATTCATTGAAATATCTTCAATAAATAAGCAGTCATGCTATTGAGGGAGAATCAGAATAGATGTATGAAATATAGAGAAAAATCCTTAAACATGCTTTTA
Organism: Cervus elaphus; assembly: GCF_910594005.1. NCBI lineage: Eukaryota > Metazoa > Chordata > Mammalia > Artiodactyla > Cervidae > Cervus > Cervus elaphus. The sequence continues at coordinate 20,924,018 of NC_057820.1, forward strand.
ATCAATAGTATCATGTATTTCCTTATTAAACTTATTAGAAGTGCCTACGGGCATCATAATTATCTCATTTATGTTTTGCCTCTTCTCCTTCCCTCCTGATTTGGTAAAAGCTCCTGCCTCACACACTGTGTGGCCCACAGTAGGTCTAGTACATGGTATTTTTCTCTTCACAGAACTGTTGATAATGCTATCAATTATAATGAAGCAGGTAGCTGGGTAGGGCCAAATTAGTGTTAGGGAGATGTCATGGGTTTTTAGTTCCCAAGGAAGCAGGTGTTGATATGAACTATCCATATTCAATGTATTTTCATGTTCAAGAAGCTGAATATAATTTTCTTCACTACAGCACTCTGAAGTTAAATGGGTAGTACTTCATAAAATAGATTTATGGGCCTGTAAATTATGCCTTTTATTATCCAAATTATTTGACCCATTTTTGGTTACTATGTTCAGTAAATACTGCAAAGTCTGTTTTGCATAATCCCATGTTAACTGAGTAAAGTAAAATGCATGGTTAAGAAAATATAATTACTATAAACTCACAAAGTTAAATATGATACTGTCCCCCAGCAATGAATAGTTAACAATTAGACTCTTTTATAATATTTGGATTTAGAACATTAGAAAAGCAAACAAATCAAGAGTAAAAGAAATATCTGATTATTTTTAAGAATAAGTTTTTTTTTAAAACTACATATCTTTAAATGTTAACAATTGTCAAATTTCTTGAAATTTTGACACATCTATTGTAAATGCAAAGTGAAAATTTTTACATTGGAATCTTTGATAAAATATTTACTAAATCATTATATTTTTGTAATTAAAAGAAAAAAAACCCATCCTTTAAGTGGTACCTCAGGTTTTGTGATAATAAACACTGTTACTTCAAGAACTACTTAAAAAGGATTTTATTGTTTACTTATACAGCCAAGATTAAAATAAATAATGTTAAATCTTTACATTTTAAATTAAAACCAAATTAGGGAAAATCAAAACTTCATATTTTCTTTAAAATCTATTATTTTTGAAAATTATAAGAACTTTTTTTTGTGACTAGCTTCCTCAGGTTTTCTTTCTTTAATATAATTTTTAGAACCAAATTATCAATGATCTTATCTTTGGTGAGTACATGTCTTGCTTTTCTTTTATTTACCAATGTGCCTTCAAGTTATTTTAGTCAATAGTGCACATGCATCATTTCAGGTAAAGGACGTATTTCCCAATGTGATATCATAGAAAATAGTAAAATAAGACAATTTAGAATTTAAAAATTCCTTTGGGATTTAATTATTACCTCTGAGAGTTGGCACCATGTTGCATATAATATGCATGGTGCCCCCTGGAATTGTGCAGTACACAGCCTGCATGACCATACCTGACAGTCCTTAATAGATACATGGGAGGCCAGCTCTCGGGGAGACTCAAAGTCCATGAGCATTAAGCAAATATTTTGAAGCATCAGAGGAGTGAAAATCCATTCATATTGTGCTCATTGTTTTGACACAGCAAAACAAACCTGACACATGTTTTCTGTGGAAGCTTAATTTGGAAACAGCTCCTGTAAACTTTCCATGGCCTAGATTTATTATGAATGGGCATAGTACAGTTCTGACATGCAAAATTACCTGGAACACCATTATGAAGTACCAGTTCCTACCGATCCAAAGGTTTGCATAGTGATTGATTTGGGAGTGACAGGAAATGGAGTATTATATTTTTAAACAGTAAACAAAAAGGAACAGAAATTTATTATATGCTAAAATGGTACATTCTCAATATATATGTCAGTATTACATATTTGGAAAATTAATGATATAATTTTTGTTATAAAAATATCTTGATAGTATGAATGCAGACAAAAACCACATACTAATAGTTGCCAAATGCAGTGCCAAGAGATTCTACTTAGAAGCATGGGAGGGGAGTTAGGATTTGCATTTTTTATAAGTACTCCTGAATTCCTATTGCCAGCAGTCTTGGTCTCCCGTTTTGAAAAACACTGCCATAAACCATATATCATGGTGGCTCTTAGCCCTGGCAACTCTGAGAAGTTTTAGAAAAATACAGATAATCTCTCTATACGTTTACTCCATGGGTATAGTCCAGACATGCCTTGATTTTAAAAATTCTAAAGGTGATTCTGACTTGCAGCTAGGCTGAGAAACACTGGGGTAAATAGAATTAACTTCTATTGGGAGATCTCCCACTATTCTTCAGGAAATGGCCAAATTGTCTACCCAGTTGAAGAGACGCTGACTATGTATAGGCAATGGTTACGAGCACAGGTGTGGGACTGAACAGTCTTTGATTGCAGCCCTACTTCTGCTATGCCCAATCTGTGCAAAACTGCACAGTTACCCAGCATTTCTAAATTAGTAAATGCCCTGTATATTATTTTGCCTTTTTGCATTTCTTCTTTGTGGGAATGGTTTTGATCACTGCCTGGAGTACAGTGTCACGAACATCCGTCCATACTTGTTCAGGCACTCTATCTCTCAGACCTAATCCCTTGAATCTATGTGTCACTTCCACGGAATAATCACAAGGAATTTGACTTAGGTCATGCCTGAATGGTCTAGTGGTTTTTCCTACTTTTTTCAATTTGAATCTGAATTTTTCAATAAGGAGTTCATGATCTAAGCCACAGGTCAGCTCTCGGTCTTGTTTTTGCTGACTGTATAGAGCTTCTCCATCTTCAGCTGCAAAGAATATAATCAATCTGTTTTCAGTATTGACCATCTGGTGATGTCCGTGTGTAGAACCATCTCTTGTGTTGTTGGAAGAGGGTGTTTGCTATGACCAGTGTGTTCTCTTGGCAAAACTTTGTTAGCCTTTGCCCTGCTTCATTTTGTACTCCACGGCAAACTTGCCTGTTATTCCAGGTATCTCTTGACTTCCTATTTTTGCATTCTAGTTCCCTATGATGAAAAGGACATCTTTTTTTGGTGTTAGTTCTAGAAGGTCTTGGAGGTCTTCATGGAACCATTCAACTTCAACTTCTTTGGCATTAGTGGTTGGGGCACAGACTTGGATTACTGTGATATCGAATGGTTTGCCTTGGAAACAAACAGAGATCATTCTGTCGTTTTTGAGATTGCACCCAAGTACTGCATTTCAGACACTTTTGTTGACTGTGAGGGCCACTCCATTTTTCTAAGGGATTCTTGCCCATAGTAGTTGATATCATTATATCAATGAATTAAATTCATCATCTGAATTAAATTCACCCATTGTGGTCCATTTTAGTTCACCAATTCCTAAAATGTCCACATTCACTCTTGCCACCTCCTGTTTGACCACCTCCAATTTACCCTGATTCATGGACCTCACATACCAAATTCCTAGGCACTATCAGAGGGCTCAAACAAAAGCTTGTGTGCAGCAGAACCCAGGGACCCCACTCTGAGCCAGACCTGCCTCTGCGTGTTTGAGTGTCTCCTGCGGAGGAGGCACAGGTCAGCGGTGACCTGCCACGTGGACGGGTCTCTGGCTGCAGCAGACCCAGGAGGGGCGGCGTATGAGCCCCAGCACTGAGCTACAGAGCAGACAACCCAGAAACTGGAAGCCACAAACAAAACCTTGTGCACACCAGGACCCAGGAGAAAGGAGCAGTGACCCCCCACAAGAGACTGAGCCAAACTTGCCTGTGAGTGTCCAGGAGGCTCCGGCAGAGGCGTGGGTGGACAGCGGCTGCTGTGGGGTCAGGAGCACTGAACACAGCAGTCATGGCATAAGCCCTTTTGAAGTAGGTCACCATCACCTTTACCCTTACCACAGTTTGGCCTGAGGCCAAACTATCAGGAGGGAACACAGCCCCACCCTTCAACAGAAAACTAGATGAAAGATTTACTGAGCATGGCCCCACCTATCAGAGCAAGACCCAGATTCCCCCACAGCCAGCCCTTCCCATCAGGAAGCTTCCACAAGCCTCTTCTCTTTATTCATCAGAGAGCATACAGAATGTATACCACAATCACAGAAAACTAATTTACATGGACCACAGATTTGTCAAAGTCAATGAAACTATGAGCCATGCCGTGTAGGGCCACCCAAGACAGATGGGTCATGGTGGAGCGTTCTGACAAAACATGGTCCACTGGAGAAGGGAATGGCAAACCACTTCAGTATTCTTGCCTTGAGGGGCTTCCCTGATAGCTCAGTTGGTAAAGAATTTGCCTGCAATGCAGGAGACCCCCGTTCAGTTCCTGGGTTGGAAGATCCACTGGAGAAGGGAAAGGCTACCCACTCCAATATTCTGGCCTGGAGAATTCCTGCCAGTATTCCTGTATTCCAGTATTCCTGCCTTGAGAACCCCACGAACAGTAGAGTGGTGCTACATTCATATTGGTATGTAGACATCACCATCATCCATCTCCAGGAATCTTCTCATCTTGTGAAATTTAAACTCTATACCCATTAAACAATAACTCGCTATTCCCTCCAGCCTCTGGTAATCACCATCATACTTTCTGTCTCTATGGTTTTTCACTACTCTAGGTACCTCATATAAAAGGAATCACATGATATTTGTCTTTGTGATTGAATTATTTCAGTAAGCATGTCTTCAAAGTTCATCCATGTTGTAATATATGTCAGAATTTCCCTCCTTTTTAAGGATAATAATATTTCATTGTACATATATATAAGCAATATTTGCTTACTCATTCCTACATCAGTGGATACTTGGGTTACATCTACATTTTAAGCATTGTGAAAAATGCTGCTATGATCATGGGTGTACAAATATATTTTCTTTGAATATCTACTTGTTCTTTTAGGTATATTTTCAGAAGTGGCATTGCTAGATCATTGGGCTTCCCAGGTGGCACAGTGTTAAAGGATCAGCTTGCCAATGCAGGAGACTCGAGCTCAATCCCTGGGTTGGAAGGTCCCCTGCAGTAGGAAATGGCAACCCACTCCAGTATTCTTGACTCGAAAATTCCACCGACAGTGAAGCCTGGTGGGCTGCAGTCCATGGGATCACAAAGAGTCAAACATGACTCAGTGACTGAGCACATACACAAGTGGCAATTCTATTTTTAAAAAATTTAGGAACTGCCATATATTTTCTACAGAAGCTCTGCTACTTAATTTCCATCAACAGGGCACATGGTTCCAACTTCTCTACATCTTTGTCAGCATTTGTTATCTTTTGGTTTTCTTTTTTTTGATAGTAGCCATCCTAATTGTGTGAGGTGGTATCTCCCTGCAGATTTGATTTGCATCTCCCTAAGGATTAGCAATGTTGAGCATTTTTTTAATGTGTTTATTGGCCATTTTTAATCTTCTTTGGAGAAATGTCTATCCTTTTGTTGATTTTTGAATCTGGTTGCTTTGGTTTTGTTGTTTAGTTTTAGGAGCTCTCTAGATATTTTAATATTAGATATTAATTAATTAGATATTAATTAGATATTAGATATTAATAGATATCTAATATCTATTAATATCTAATATCTATCTATATATCTAATAATAATTAGATATTAATTAATATTAGATATTAATTATTAATTAGATATTAATAATCCCTTATTAAATACATGAATTGCAAATACTTTCTCTCATTCTGTGGGTTGCCTTTTAAATTCTGTTGATAGAATCTTTTGATGAACAAAATTTTAAAATTTTCATGAAATGTAATTTTAAAATTTTCATGAAATCCAATTCGTCTATTTTTTTCTTTTGTTGCCTGTGTCTTTAGGGTCGTACCCAAAAAATCACTACCAGATCTAATGTCACGAAGCTATTGTCCTGTTTTCATCTGAGAGTTTTAAAGTTTCACTTTTTACTTTTAGGTTTTTAATGGTTTTGAGGTGATTTTTGTATATGGTGGTAGGTAAGGGTCTGCTTTCATTCTTTTGCATGTCTATGTCCAGTTTCACCAGTACAGTTTACTGAACAGACCTATCCTTTTTCCCATTGAATGGTCTTGGCATCCTTGTTGAAAATCATTTGACCTTATAAGTGACGTTTTATTTCTGGGCTCTTTACTCCATTCCATTGAACTATATGTCTATTTTTGTACTATTCTGTTTTGATTACTAGAGTTTTGTAGTAAGTTTTGAAATCAGAGTTTTCCAGCTTTGCACTTTTTCAAGATTGTTTTGGCTATGTGCAGTCCCTTGAGATTCCACATGAATTTTAGGATGGATTTTTCTATTTCTTTAAAAACGTCATTGGAATTTTTATGGGGGATGCATAATATCTGTAGATCACTCTGAGTAGTATGGGCATTTTAACAGTATTAAATCTTCTAATCCATGAACATGGACTGTGCTTCTACTTACTTATGGCTAATTTCTTTTAGCAATGTTTTACAGTTTTCAGGGTAGTTTTTTTTTTTTTAAACTTTCTTAAGTTAATTTCTGAATATTTTATTCTTTGTGATGCTATTGTAAATGAAACTGGTTTCTTAGCTTCCTTTTCAGATTGCTTGATGTTAGTATATAGAAATGTGCTTTGAATCCTGTCATTTTCTAAATTAATTTATTAGTTCAAGAGTTTTTTAATGAAATCTTTAGGGTTCTCTACATATAAAATATTATCTGTGAACAGACATAATTTTATTTCCTCTTTTCCAATATGGGTGCCTTTTATTTCTTCTTCTTATTGTTCTCAGTTGGATTTCCAGTACTTAATAAGAGTGGTGAGAGATGGCAATCTTACTTTTTTCCTGTTATTAGAGGAAAAGCTTTCCATTTTTCACCTTGACTGTGATGTTCATATATGGGTTTTTCATATATGGATTTTAGCATGTTGATAATGTTTCCATATATTCTTGATCTGTTAAATCTTTTTATAATGAACGAATGTTGAATTTTGTCAAATGTTTTTTCTGCATTGACTGAAATAATCATGTAGCTTTTCCTGTCTCCATTCTGTTAATATGGTGTATTATATTAATCGATTTTCATATGTTGAACTATCCTTGCATTTGATAGTAAGTCCCAGTTTTTCAGGATGTACAATTCTTTTAATAAACTGCTAATTCAGTTTGATGGGATTTTGTGAAGACTTTATCATCAGTGTCTATGATTACCCTTACTGAGATTTTTATTTCATCATATGGCTTCAAATTACTGGCTAGCATCTTTTCATTTTAACTTGCAGGATGGCTAAGCATTTCTTGCAGGCAGGTCTAGTGGTAATGAACTGCCTCAGCTTTGTTTATCTGGGAGTGTCTTAATGTTACATTAGTGTTCATAATGTGGCTCCAAATGAATATCAAATGAGTCACGATATGACATATCAATGGAAGCTTCATGGAAATTAAAATAAAAGTGATTTTACTCCTGCCATTTTATTATGAAACATGCAGAAAAGGTGAAAGAATTACACAGTGAACCCTCATATACCTGGTGCCTAGATCCTATAATTAACATTGTTGAAAGTGACTCTATTTAAATATTAATTCTATAACTTCTTAGCAGGGCAACCTTGGGCAAGTTACTTAAACCTCTTTGAACTTCAGTTGCCTTATCTAGAAAAGGGGAATAATGATAGTACTTACTTTATGCATTACTGCAAGTTTAAATGTTATGATCTATGCATAATAGATAGGCACAAAAGAGATATATGAAGTTAGTGAAAGCTATAGTAAATAATATTTGTTGAATAATTAAATGAATGAATAAACAAAGGCATAATAAATTCCCTGAGTCTTCTAAAGGAACTTTAATATCTATATTTCAGCTGCTAGATGTACAAAAGTGGTGTATCTATTTAAGAATAAGCATTAGGAAAAATATGAACATGGAAAGGTTTTTTGAAATCTTTTAATAGCTGAAACAAGGTACATATATAAACATTGTACCAGCACAGGTGGTACAAATAATAAATAAATTTATTATTTAAATTATTCTGGTTACATGCAATGAAAGAAGGTGTCCAGTATATCCCTTGGATTTCTTTCATAAAAACAATAAAAGGGCAATATGAAGGAATTGCTACAGTTTCTGATTTATTAATATGTAGCAGCGACTGACTGCCAGCTATACTGAGTTTCAATTGTCTGTTGGAGCGAAAGGAGAGGTATATGGGAAGCAGGAAATAGAAGGGCCTCGGAACAATCTTGCCAACACAAACTAAGACTAAGCCTCTTGCTCTCTCCAGGTTTCATTCTTATCCCTGTGGAGTCCAAGGGCATGTGTTTAGGGTTAGGGTAAGGGAGGAGGTGCTAAGTAGGTCCAGGTGGAATTTTTTAAGGCAAACTGGCTTTTCTCCAGCTTCAGGTTTTGCTCACATACTTTCTACAGCTGCATTGCTGCTTAAACCACAGCTGGTGTGTTCTCTCTTGTCCAAGAATGGTTTGGACTATTCCTAAGATTGATGTAAGTGATTTTAAAGACCATCAGACAGATGCACTTCGTTAATGAGAAAAAAATGAGAGAAAACCAAAAGATTTCAACTTGCTAGAATCTCTAAATTGTAAAGATAGTACACAATTGTTTACTCATTTTTCTTATAGAAAATTACTGTGCCATTGATGAATACTGAAATAAGACAAGCACAGGATAGGCTGTACAATATTCTAGAAAGAGCATCTTATATTAGAGGTTCTAGTCTAATTTCCATGCTGTCTCTCTTATGTGGCCCTTGGTAATGTTATGATATTAATTTATCTTTGGATTCAATAATTTTCTATTTTTATGCCCTCTCATAAAGCTTATCTGGTTCAAAAATATTGTAAGTGAATTGAATCTTAGGCTTTGGAAGCCACACAGTTACAAAAATCAGCTTTCCTTTATTTCTCCTGTCATGAATCAGTATTAATTAAAAGCACTGAGTGTACTGAATATTTAAAATACCAAGCAGGCTCCTTAAAGATGTTAATTATTGTATTTGAATATATTTGAAATATTTCTTTCACAACATAGTGAGTGTTACTACATATATTCCTATTGATTCATCACCAACTTAAATCATATTTTCTGAATTATTTAGAAAAGTATTTCAGACTTGAATTCATAGAAGAAAAAAAAGGCCTTTGTTGTCAATTCCAAGAAACCCAGTTCTGAAAAGCTTTCAAATGTTAGTGAAGGCTTTTCAGGTTACTTGAAGGCACCTGCTTGATCAGACCTTCAACAAAGTATTTTCATTGGCAAATATGTAATTTATGAATAAATAAGGAGTTGGAGCCGGAGAAAGTGGAATAATAAGCTCATGCCTTCCAGTCTTTGTGCAAACGCTTGCATGCAATTTCTACCAAACTTTTGCAAAATTAATTTCAGCAAGTCCAAGTGCTCGGGATACAAGGGGATGACTGGACACAGAGGCCTTTTCACACGTTGCCGTCCACAGTCAGCGGCGCTTTTCTGCTAGTTCTCTTGGCAGTTCAGCAGGCCCTCAGGAGGGTCCTTGGTAAACTTCTTTTGGGTGAGTGTGTGTGTGTGTGTGTGTGTGTGTGTGTGTACTGAGCCTGTGGATGGCTACCCATCCACCCCCTGGTCCAAAGCCCCCCCTGGACGAACAATCCTGCACTGTGAGAGTTCTGCAGGTGTCTCTGGGCGTCAGCTGGCCTCTGTTTATTATTGTGTACAGGGGGAGGCCAGGCGGGCCATCAGTAACAACTCTCGGTAAATGGGTCAAGGAAATGAAAATAAAGCCTGTGCAGCAGGGACGTTTAGGGCCTGGGGTTTTGCTGGCCGGCTCTGCCCGAGTTCCTCTTTAGGTGCTACTTTAAAATCGCTACTTGTTTGACTTGGACGAGGCCTCACATGGCGAGGCCGTGTGAGATGCGTGAAGGGGGGACCGCTGTGAGCAGGTGTGCTGCTTTTCCATTTTAGCTTTTACCAGAACACATCCTCTGCTCGGTTCTGAGGCAGCTCTCTTCTTCAGAAGTTTGTTTGTGTAATTTGGTTTCCAAAAGTGACGGAGGGGGGCTACTATTAGAGGAGCTGAGAACCGTTCACATGATTTTGAACTATTCTGTTTTTCAAATCTATTATTACTCACAGCTGAATAAAAAGAAATAAACATCTTTAAAAATTGGGAAATCCTTTCCTCCTCAACTTACATTTTCAGAGACCAAAAGAGCAAGAACGGTGCCTCTTATCAAGGTTGCTTGGTGATGAATTTCCAAATATACCTTCATACAATTAGGAAGGTTACTGGTTTTCTTACAAGGCTCACTCAAAGTAAAGCATATCAGGTTTAATATCTTAATTGCAATATTCAAAAAACATTTTTCTGCTGAAGGAATTGCCAGTTTGTATAAATTACTTAGCATCCTTGTTTTATGATAATTCAGCTCTGTGATCATCTTTGCTGTCTTTCCCCATAACTGAAAAAAAAAAGAGGTGTTAGTTGCTCAGTCATGTCTGACTCTTTGTGACCCCATAGACCATAGCCTGCTTGGCTCTTCTGTCCCTGGATTTCTCCAAGTAAGAATACTGGAGTGGGTAGCCCCTTTCCATAACTACTCTAATAATATTGTGGACACTATTCATTACATTTAAAGGGATGTGGTCAAGTGGGGCTCCCTCAGTGGTTCAGCGGTAAAGAATCTGCCTGCAATGGAGAAGACGCTGGTTCAATCTCTGGGTCAAAGCAGGAAATGGAAACCCAGTCCAGTATTCTTGCCTGGAGAATTCCATGGACAGAGCCTGGTGGGCCACAGTCCATGTGACTGCAAAGAGTCGGACATGACTGAGTGACTAACACTTACTTACTTATATCTTTATTATCTCCATGGTATTTATCTCTTGATCTGATTCTGTTCTCAGTAACCTCTAGCTTTGGTTCCTGAGGTCAGAGCTTTTGTGGTTTTCTTCTTGTATGCCCTGCGTCTGGAGCAGCCCTTCCTACAGTAGAATTTCAATAAATATTTGTTCAATGACTGAATGAATGCATCACTACCTGGTCTCTAGTCTATTTAGAAAAGGTGTGTGTATGTGTCTAACTCCTTGTGACCCCATGGGCTGTAACCCACCAGGATCCTCTGTCCATGGGATTCTCCAGGCAAGAATACTGGAGTGGGTTGCCATTCCCTTCTCCAGAGGAACATCCCAACCCAGGGCTCAAACCTGTGTCTTCTGCATTGCAGGTGGATTCTGCACTGTCTGAGCCACCAGGAAGGCCCAAGATATGTGAATAAATAACACATAATATTTGTGTATGCTAAGTCGCTTCAGTCATGTCCAACTGTTTGAGACCCTATGGACAGCAGCCTGTAGGCTCTTCTGTCCACGGGATACTCCAGGCAAGAATACTGGAGTGGGTTGCCATTTTCTCTTCCAGGGGATCTTCCCAACCCAGGGATGGAACCACACCTCTTTTGTCTCCAGTTTTGGCAGGTGGTTCTTTACCACTAACACCACCTGGGAAGTCCAAATAACCCTAGTATATCACCATAAATCTTTGATGTTATGGTATAAGATGTAATAGTGATTGTATGTTTGTTATATTTCTTATAATGTAAATTTACTAAGGTGTAAATCCACATGCTATTAAATGAGTGTTTAGAAGTCAAGGAAATCATCATTTGTTTCAAGCTTTATTATATTACTAGTATTTCTTCTGGCTACTCTGATAGCCACTTTCATGTGTAATTCTCCTATCACTTATAAAATTTTTGGAGGCAAAAAAGAAATAAAGGAAAAATAGAAAAAAAAAAGGAAGGAAAGAAAGGAGGGAGAGAAGAAAAAGAAAGGAAGATAGGAAGGGAGGAAGAAAGAAAGAAAAGCTATTTCCAAAAATTTTCAGCGGTTCTCAAGAAGTTTAGCTAGTTAGTCTTTGGATTGGGAAAACTCATCAGGCTTTGACTGTCTACGAGAATGGCGCCTTTTTAAAGGTCTCTAAAATGGTAGGAGCCTGGTGTTGACAACACTGTTGTATTTGTTTTTGTCAGTTTTATATTAAGACTCTCACAGTACTTACTCAAGCTAAAAGCTGTTTTGGATTTTATGAGTTGGGATGTTTCCTGATGGATTTTTTCAGTTTAGGTAAATAGAAATGATTAAGGTCAGTGTTCATAGAGATCATTCCTGTAGCCTGGAAATAAATACTTCTGTGGCTCTCTTACTTACTCTTGTTGAGACCGTAAGTTACAGCAATTTCCTCCTCTACACCAATTAGCTGTTTTCTTTTTTTTTTTCTTTTTATTTGTCCAGACATCAAGTTAATTTTGACCACTTCCCTGGATTTTCTGACCTAAAAGCTTGTTTCTTGCGGATTTGCTTGGCTCATTAGTAGAGCTTTTGTGTGAAGCCATTCTCTTGACCATCTTCAAAATCTACCAGGTGATTTGATCTCTCCTTTTCAACTAACACACTTTTAATACTTCTAACCATAAGTCTTAGGTCTCCTGCACTCCCTGATGAAGCTTGAATTTAGTCAGCATTTTTACACCTAGGCTGTTATAAAAACCTCCTGTGACTTCTGAAGCCTGCAGACAGTTCGTTTTCACTCTCTGAAATTTCTGTTGCCTACTTGAAGTCCTCATAAATCCTAAACAGCTTCTTCTCCTAGGTGAAGACTGACTGCTCACATTATCATTTTCAACTTTCTGTTGCCATGCACGAAATCAATGTTATATACAATGACTTCCCAATATACCCAAGTCAAAGAAAATCACATTCTTTCAGTTCTTGTATTCCAGGTATCCATCAAGTCTGCTAAGCAGCCATTTGTCCCACTCTGAGCTACATGTATATAATTTCCAAACCTTATTTGCAACACTATGAAGTGAAAGTATTTTCGTTCCCCTTGTGGGCCATTTCCTGTTGAGTTTACCTCCCCTTCAATGAGCTTCAGTAACTTAAGATGTTTCTTTTCTTTCTTTTAAAAAAGATTTTTAATGAGTTTTGTTTAATTCAATTGAATCATACCATAATGACTTAACAAGCAAGAATTTTAAAGTCTGGTTAAAAAGATAGCATTTCAAAGTAGGCAATATGAAGCTTGGGGGAGGAGGAGAAGCAGAGATGGGTTGGTTCACCAGTCATCATTTGTCTGGACAGTATATAATCTTTTTTCATTTGGTGGAACAGGTTTTTATTGACCCATGAGTCAGGAAGATCTCCTGGAGGAAGGCATGGCAACCCCCTCCAGTATTCTTGCCTGGAGAATCCCATTGACAGAGGACCCTGGCAGGCCCCAGTCCATGAGATGACAGAGTCAGGCATGACAGTGACTAACACTTTCACTTTTTCACTAACAGGGTAATGATGACAACAACATCACATTTTAATGTGAAACATTGTTTTTAATTCTCTGCATAAAAAACTGTTACCAAGGCTTTCCGAAGCTCTACTTTAACGCCTTTCTTTGATTTGCTTTTTCCAATTTCAGCAAATTATTACACATCTAGATTCCTCTTTTTTTTTTTGGTGGGTAAAGGTGGATTGATGCAACTTTTCCTTTTGTATCCTTGAAAGAATGTAAGAGAATCTAATATGTTGAACAAAAGAGTAGTGAAACATTTACAGTTGAACTTTAATATTCTATTACCTGCTAAGATGTTGTCAGAGCAATGGAACCAAATACAGGAGACATAAGTATCAACACATATAAAATAATTTAGTATATGAAAAGTAGTGTTTCAAAATACTGGTGAAAGAATAGTTTATTCAAAAAAAGCTATTGGAAAAAAAATGGCCAACTAAGAAAAGTTTAAAAAAATCACTTTACAAGGTGACACTAGAGGTAAAGAACCTGCCTCCAAATGCAGGAGACATAAGAGACGTGTGCTGGATCCCTGGGCTCGGAAGAGCCCCTGAAGGAGGGCGTAGCAACCCACTCTAGTACTACTGCCTGGAGAATCCCAGGGATTCAGAGGAGCCTGGCAGGCTACAGTCCATAGGGTTGCAAAGAGTTGGACATGACCAAAGGGACTTAGCATGGATGCAAAAATTATTAAAACATAAAAGGGAAACAAAGAAGCACTAGAAGAAAATAATAGATTTAGAAGAAAGTTGGGATGATGATGCACATACCAGACATTCCACCAAAGCCATAAATTTAAGAAAAAAAGATTAAATAGTAAATTTTTTTTATAGAGCCTTGATTTTAAAACACAAAATTAAGAGGCAAAGAAAAGCTGGGAACAGATATTTGAACCTACCTAAAAATTGCTTTTGAACAAGAAATAATTCTAATTACATATCATGATATCAGGTATGTTCTAAATGTGAATCATTGATGGCCCTTTCTCTCATAAAGTTTTAAATCTAGTGAAATTAAACTTACTTTATTTTATTAACAAATATCTACGTGGGTTAATATACAGGTAGAATCTATAATAAAATTTGTGAAGAGAAGTTGTATAATGGTATAAAAAAATAAGTCAATCTAATTTGTATTTTGCGGTCAAGAAGACCATATTAAGGTAGTTGGGTTTGTAATTTTAGTATATTCATACTAATATTATTAAGCAATTAATTTTAATTTATTCATATATCAGTACTTACAAAGTATATGTTGTGAAAGTGTTAGTCGATCAGTCATGTATGACCCTTTGGGACCCCATGGACTGTAGCCCACCAGGCTCCTCTGTCCCATGGGGTTCTCCAGGCAAGAATACTGGAGTGCATAGCCATTCCCTTCTCCAGGGGATCCTCCTGAGCCAGGGACTGAAGCCAGGTGACCTGTATTGCAGGCAGATTGTTTACCATCTGAGCCACCAGGGAAGCTGCTACAAAATATGTAAACTGAGAATATTTACATGTAAATTATATTCTTATAATTTACTTATCAGTCTGTATATTAATATACTATGTATTATAGCCCATGTATTCTCACCCCTTGTGAATGGATTCACATTAATACAATTCATAAGACTTATATATCTATAAACACATAAACTCCAGTTTATTAATTTTTACTGAGTATATATAACTGACATGAGGACCAAAATATTTATGTTCGCTGACAGCTGAGAAAAACATCTCCTAGTGAAAACAAATTGATACCAGAAAGTTTTTTGATTTGCATTGTGTCAGGAGAAAAAAAGTGATGGTACTAAAAGATACTTATTTTCAAACTGAAATAGTCCCATTATACCATTTTCTATATTTGAAGGATGCATTTTCCTTTACTGCTGAATGTACATTGATAACTTTTTTCTCATTTTCCCCATACTTAATGTAGATTCTACATTTTATTTTATCTTTCTTATAATTTACATATTGGTTCTAAATTTGGAAGAATCTTATTTACAACCATTCACAAATCATTTGTCCAGTGTAATTTTGCTCTTGGGAAAATTTTGCAAGTGTTTTCTATGAATTATTATCCTAAAGAAAGTATCTTTTTAAAAATATTATTCTGTAATTCTGACATACTCTACTAATTCATTGATTTTATGAGTTGTTTTGTAGAAACTGTCAGATAGGAGTTTTGTGATTATGTATGCAATGATTTTGTTTAATACAAAATGTTTTTCATTGATAAAATTATTTTTGGAAAGTAGGAAAATATTTCTTATTTTTAATGTTACAAATATTGTACAACTATTTCATTGGTAAAAAATTTTCACTGCAGTTTTCCATCCCCACTCCCAATTCAATTCCTATTCAGAGTGAAACGTTGTTGAAAATGTTGATGAGAAGAGGGGAAGGGATAAATTGGGAGGTTTGGATTGACACATACATGCTACTATATAAAAAATAGATAACTAGTAAGGACCTACTATACAGCTCAGGGAACTCTACTCAATACTCTGTGATGGCCTGTATGTGAAAAGAATCTAAAAAGAGTAGATATATGTATATGTGTAACTGATTCAATCTGTTGTACACCTGAAATCAACTCAACATTGTAAATCAACTATACTCCAACAAAAATTTTTAAAAAATTGATGTATACCATTGATGCTTTTGAACTGCAGTGTTGGAGAAGACTCTTGAGAGTCCCTTGGACTGCAAGGAGATCAAACCAGTCCATCCTAAAAGAAATCAACCCTGAATTTCATTGGAAGGGCTGATACTGAAGCTTCAATACTGTGGCCACACTGTGGGCAGAAGAGCTGAATCATTACGAAAGACCCTGATGCTGGGAAAGATTGATGGCAGAAGGAGAAGGGGATGACGGAGGATGAGATAGTTGGATGTCATCACCAACTCAATGGACCTAAGTTTCAGCAAGTTCCGGGAGATGGTGAAGGACAGGGAAGCCTGGCGTGCTGCAATCCATGGGGTGGCAAAGGGTAGGACACTGAGCAACTGAACAACAATATTCTAACCCTTCATCTGTGCATTCACATTTAAACATATGACTGTAAACAATGTTCATACATCATTGTGATCATGATTTACACACTGCTTTGCACATGCTATATTTTATTTTTATGACTGACTTGGAGAACATTTTAGGGCTTCACAGTGTGCTTATAACAAACTGATGGATACAATACCTACTTTAATAGATGTGTTAATAATTAAGGTTTATTTTAATTAGCAGTTTTTGCTATCTTATTTTTCCTGTCATCTTATTAATTTTTAAGCAAATACCTTATCATTCAATATCTGTTTATCTTGACGTCTTCCTCTTTTTTGAGTTTATTCACGTTTATTATTTCAATCTTCTCATATATTAATTATAATTAGAACAGAAAGGGGTCTGTAGTTATTGACTTCTTGAGACCTGACTCTGAAAAATATTTTCAATATTGGGAATTTATTTTATTCTTTGTTCTGTGAGCAAAGTCCCCCACAGAACCTGAGGGGGAAAGGAGTTTGAGAAATACAGAATTCCTAGTCTCTAGCACGCAATAGGGTAGGTTACAAAGGGGTTAGAACAGAGTTGAGAGGAAACCTGCCACATTTGACATGTCATAGTTTATTTCTTCTCCTGCATTTTCTTGGCCCTATCCTTCTGGAACTCCTATTAGACAAGTAGTGGAAATCATAACTATATCTTTTGTGCTTTGGCTTTTCTTTCATATTTTCCACCTCTAGGTTTTCTGGTGTTACATTTAAGAGACGACTTTAGTTTGATCTTCCAACTCATTAATTCAATCTTCAAAATGTATCTATTTTGTGCTTCAACTCATATATATCAAGCTGTATTATTTAGATGATCACATATACCAATCAGGCTTCCAGTTGTCCTCTGGCTAGATTAGGTAGAAATATTTTAATAGATTAAATTAGATGCTTACAAAACCATCTGAAGATCAGGAGGAACAGTCTGTAATCGGGAAGCGCTGGAACAACTTCCAGAACATGATGGAACTGGCCAGCCTGGGGGCTGCTGCTTCTGCTCCTGTGAGGAATCTGCCACCACGAGTGCTGGCTCCATGCCTAAGTGCCTCAGCCCCAATCCAGGGATAAAGTGCCATTACATCACATCTCTGCTGGCTACGGGACCCTGCAGCCTCAGCCCCGACACGTACCAGTAAACAGATGTCACACGCTGCTTCTGAGGGCCTGCGAAGCCAGAGGACAGACACTTGGAACTTGGCGAGAGCTGCCTCAGAACAGCCAAATGCCTCCCTGACTGTACTTGCCAGCAGACACAACAAGACCAACTCAAGTGTGGCCTCCACCTCGGCATGTTCTCCTCTGCCCTCCAAACCTCACACACAACATTCTCCTTTTAAGAAATGAGCAGAGAATCCCCCACTGAACCCGAGAAGGAAAGGAGTTTGAGAAATACAGACTTCCTAGTCTCTAGCACGCACTAGGGTATGGTACAAAGGGGTGAGAACAGAGTTGAGAGGAAACCTGCCACGTGTGACACTTTATAGTCTTACTTTTGGGGCTTCCCTGGTGGGCCCAGATGGTAAAGAATATGTCTGCAATGCGGGAGACTGAGGTAGACCCTTGGGTCAGGAAGATCCCCTGGAGAAGGAAATAGCAACCCACTCCAGTAATTAATTTCGGGCTTCCCGCGTGGCTCTAGTGGTAAAGAATACACTTGCCAATGCAGGAGATGCAAGAGACGAGAGTTCGATCCTTGGGTCAGGAAGATCCCCTGGAGTAGGAAATGGCAGCCCACTTCAGTATTCTTGCCCAGAAAATTCCATGGACAGAGGAGCTTGGTAGGCTACAGTCCATGGGGCAGCAAAGAGTTGGACACGACTGAGCACACACACATTTTTAATTTTATGAGGGTTTATTTCTCTTTCTTAGTAGCTTAATTTTATTTTATAGATGCAATGTCTTTTCAACTCTAAGTACATTAAATGCCAGTTGTAAAGTTTGGTTTTCATCAAATGTTTGGCAAGTTTGGCTTATTTGTTCATATTTGTACTTGAGCATTCCAATTTGCCTTTGGACAAGGTAGATGATGATTGCATAGGCGAACTTACTTCTGACTTGTGCATGTGTACGTGTGTTTGTGTGTGTGCATGTGCAGAGAATATGTATAATTTGAGATATATGAGTGGCATGTTTTTTAGATTCTATATGTCTTGGAGCACTATCCTGATACCTAGGTCAGAATTTTCAATGCAGACTTTATCCTAGGAGCAAATCTCAATCCTTATTTTTTTCTCCTCCCTTAACTGTCCTTATGGCTTTGCCCTGCTTATTTTCCTACTGTCAGTATTCACTAGGGACTTCCTCTCAGCCAAAGTCTTTAATTTGTTAAAAAGAAAGTGAAGATTTTTTTAACTTTCGTTTAACATGAATAGTTGAAAGCAAAAAGAACTAATTTTGCTAAATACTCCAATGAAGTATTTTAAATCACATTTGTAGAGCTTAAACTATTTGGAGACATTAACATGACTCCCAAATTACAAAGAATCTTAGAAAAAAATCACATGAACACAAAACTCACTGGGGAGTTGATTTCTTGCATACTTTTCTATGGAATGTATGTTCTGGTTCAAATACTCCCCCTCCGTTGAAATTATCTAAAGGCTTTCAAAATACACTATAAACGTTAAAAAAAAAAAAAAGTCTCTCTATGGGTTTACTAATGACATGATGACACTCATGTCCACCTGGGTTTGATACCAAATGCCAACATCAAGTACACTTCCAGAACATAAAATAGGCACGTGCTTTTAACAAGTTTGGGGGTTGCTGAGGAACACGTGTGGATGTCTCAACAACATTTTAAAAGGAAAAAACATCATTACCTCACTTGTTTAAGAGAAGTGATGAAGTGTAATTGAATTCAACTTGTTCAAACACACTTTACAAAGCTTTGGGCAGCAGAATTCTGCTTCTAAGAGTTCTGGGACAGAGAAATGAGAGAAGACAGAAAAAGAAAAATTATTTTACTAAACAAAACTTTCCAGTTCTTTGGAGAGCTGGCTAACATATAAGCAGTCACAGCAGACTGGAATATGTAAAATAAGGTATCCTGGCTTTTAAAAACATAATTAGGAAAGAGAAAATAAACAAGATCAAATGTAGTTTTTTCTTACTTAGCAATAACAATACATTCAGACAAATGGGCTAAACTGGTTTTACAGTAAGTTGAGGATTTTTCAAATACTCTTTCAAATTTTCTTTTTTATTCTGGGTAAGAAATTATGCCAAATTTTTGGCTATATCAAGTTTGGCTTCATATCTATGCTTATACTTCAGACAGTGATTTTTGTCAGAGTGATGATGTTATTTTCATTTGTTTACTTGTTAGTCTTATAAACCCATTATGGCTACTCCATATGTCCCCTCCCTACTCAATAGATGTTTAAATGAACTCCAGTTTTCTAAACTTCTGAATTCTATGTTAATAAAATCAAAGTCTTGATTCATATAAATTCTGTCTCATTTGGTACAGATTTAATTGATGAGCCATTTATATGTTTTATTGACAAATCCAGAGGATTTACTGTTTGAAAAAGACACTTACTTCCAAAAAATGTATTAGGATAAAAAGAAGATGTCTTTCCTGTAAATAGATACAGAGAACTACTTTGGCCATTTCTTTCTATCCTATACACAATGCTCTTGGATTTTCAAAAAAAAAAAAAGAATCCTTTGAAGAGCTTAATATAGTTTTAAGAATAAACCTCTAAACTCCAGAAAAATTCCTTTGTTCATGGAAACCTGTCTTTCATAAATCTAGCTGTTGAGTGAAAATTGCTTCTCAGTTTATGTCAAAGATTCAATATAATGATTTTTGTTGTCTATTTAATGACAATCTAAACTTTGGTAATATAAACTTTTTTCATTTGTGTTAATAAGTGTAATTTAATCATGTAGATTTTCACATGCATATCAACAGTTGTGCATACAGGTCAAGTAAACATTTATATAGATCCTACAATTTAAAATGTGATGATAGGTTTTCGCATTTGTCTTGTATAATGAAGTGTTAAGATTAAAATATTTTAAAATTTTAAAACAACAGTTTTATCCTCTAATTTAATATCTTCTGAAAGTTAAGAGAACAATAGAATAGAAAATAACACTTCACATGGAATGTCAATAACCTCTTAAAGAAATGTCTGCCGACTTTAATGAGTAGCCTATAAAGAAACAAATTAGTGACATTGTTAGACCCAAATGTGAAATATGAAACCAATATACATTATAATGATTAGTGTAGAAGTCGCAATCATATTTTAGTCAGTCTTTAGAATAAGGTGATCTAAAAGTTATTTATGTAAATTATGATTGACCAAGGTGATTCCTCCATAGCCATTTCAATACTAGGTGACTGTTTCATCGATTTGAAAATAATGGAATAACTATTTCTGCTAATTTGACCATATTGGTTCTTTGCACTGGATTGCAAGATCCAGATCAGATTGGAAAGCTCTAAAGGGGTATCAAGCTCTTTGTAGGGCCATGAAAATAGCAGATGACTCAGTAAGTTGAAATTGAAAGTGTTAGTCACTCAATTGTGTCCATCTCTTGCAATTTCATGGACTGTAGCCCGCCAGGCTCCTCTTTCCATGACATTCACAGGCAAGATTACTGGAGGGGATTGTCATTTCCTTGTCCAGGTGGCCTTTCCGACTCAGGGATCAAATCTAGGTCTCCCACATTGCAGGCGGATGCTTTACCATCTGAGTCACCAATGGAAGAAATGGGAGCTACTTTTCATGATAAATTTTAGTGCTTCCACCACTTTAGAACCTCTTTCTTCAGTTTAAGTGCCATCTCATCTGAGACGCTTTCCTTGCTCAATTCCCAAACAAAGGAGGTGACTCTCTTCCGTAATACATAATCTCTCAACATGTAAATTTCTATCAAAATATCTGTCACCTGTACCTTAATACTGTCAATAAATCCAACCGCAAGAGGCAATCTTGTGAGAGGTAGGGGCTATGCGTGCAGAGAAGCTTATGGTACCTAACAGGTGGTCAATAAATGTTGAAGCAAAAAAAAAGCAAAAACCCAAGGCAATCAGAAAACAGTTCCTTCCAGCTATGACTCAGTGGTTGACTCATCTTACTGGGTGCATGATAGACACACACTAGTCACTATTTTTACAAGCTTAATTTTTGGAAGTTTGGTATGTATAAATATATTACTGACTCATTAAAAAGAGACTTTATCTTCCACTGTTGAAACTGTGTGGCTGCTATTGCAATCCCCTTTCATATAACCTTTTTGTTTTTCAGCTACTTCATATATTGCATTTTCATGTATTTATTACCTCCTGTGTGCATGCATGCATGCAAGTTGCTTTATTTGTGTCTGACTCTGTGCGACCCTATGGATCATAGTCCTCCTAGCTCCTCTGTCCATGGAATTCTCTAGGCAAGCATCCTAGAGTGGGTTGTCGTGCCCTCTTCCAGGGGATCTTCCATGACCCAGGGATCGAATCCAGGGTCTCTTATGTCTCCTGAATTCTCAGGTGGGTTCTTTACTGCTAGCATGACCTGCAAAGCTCATTACCTCCCATAATCCTGCCTTATTCTGAGCTTTTTTTTTTAAGCTTTTTTTTTTTTTTTATGATTCCCTGATTTTTTCCAAATTTCTGCCTTTGTGCTTTGTTCTGCTTTTACACCTACTCTCCTTTATATCAATTTTCTGGCTCTGAGTCTTCAGTTTACACCAAAAGTAACTTCTCATGTCTAAAGTGCCAAATGCCCTATCTTCAATCTTAGAAGCCCTTTATACCCAGCTCTCCAGTAATACAGCATCTCAACTCACTGCCTTTTCAACTGTCCCAGGTTTGACAGATCACTTCTCTTAGTGACCACAGATTTATGAGTCAGCCAGCTGTGGCAAAGGGGATAGTCTGTAGCTGCAAAACTAACCAGGCCATAAGGAGATAAAACCCATGGCCTTAGTCATGGTCTTTGAAGAAATAAATATTAAGAAGTTGGTGCAACAGTCACTAACACATCCATCATTTTAACTTACACAGCAAATTTGGATTACATGTTTTCAAGCATGCAAACATTTTCATCTAAAGAATTTACATGAGAAACAAATTATTATCATAGCTGAACACAATATATATAATTAAGTCATGTGTTAAAAAATAGCTTCACTATGGCAGCAATATAATTATATGTAATAACTATATTTGTTTTGGGGAGTATATCATATTTTTGCAATTGATGTTAGATACAGATGTTTCTGGCTATTCAGGTGACATGTCTCACTGAAAAGGTATTTAAATCTACAATTTGCATATTTTAAATTTGTAATTTGTTATTGTTGTCATTCAGTCACTCAGTCGGGTCCCACTCTTTGCAACCCCATGGACTGCAGCATGCCAGGCTTCCCTGTCCTTCACTATCTCCCAGAGTTTGCTCAGTGGACTCTTGTCCACTGAGTCAGTGATGCCATCCAACCACCTCATCCTCTGTCAACCCCCTTCTCCTCCTGCTCTCAATTTTTCCCAGCATCAGGGTCTTTTCTAATGAGTCAGCTCTTCGCATCAGGTGGCTAACATATTGGAGTTTCAGCTTCAGCATCAGTCCTTCCAATGAATATCCAGGGTTGATTTCCTTTAGGATTGACTGGTTTGATCTCCTTGCAGTCCAAGGAAGTTTCAGGAGTCTAACAATATCTTGATAAAAGATGACTGCCGGGGGGAGGAGCCAAGATGGCGGAGGAGTAGGACGGGGAGACCCCTTTCTCTCCTACAAATTCATCAAAAGAATAACTGAATGCAGAGCAAACCTCACAAAACAACTTCTGATCGCTAGCTGAGGTCATCAGGCGCCCAGAAAAGCAGACCATTGTCTTCGAAAGGAGGTAGGACAAAATATAAAAGATAAAAAGTGAGACAAAAGAGCTAAGGACGGAGACCCGTCCCGGGAAGGGAGTCTTAGGCGGCCTTGCTTGGGCTAGGGTCCGGGCCTGAGTGCCCTGAGGACAATCGGAGGGAGCTTCTGTGAGGTGCCAACTTGAACTGTGGGAGACCAAAAGAGAGAAAATTAACCGGCCGGAACACACTGCCGGCCGTTCGCAGAACAAAGGGACGGAGAAAGTCCCAAGAAGAGGTCGCAGGCTGCGGACCCACCCAGCCCCGCCGGAGGCAGGAGGCAGGGGGGAGGGGAAGGTCGCGGCGAGACACAGGGCGCAGGCAGCCGACCGGCGCGGGCGGGGACTGGGGCTGGGGACGCGGAGGGCGGAAGGCGCAGGCACCCGACTGGAGCCAGCGGAAACTGAGACTGGGTCCGCGGAAGGGAGTGAGTGCGCCACACCTGGGGATAGTGCGCCCATCAAGCCCCTCGCTGCCTGGACCGCTCTGACGGGGAAGGCACAGAGAGCAGGCGCAGCTTTTCCTTCTGCGCTTTTGTGTAACACCCGAGGGCTGGAACCTAGCGCAGCGCGGGGCGCGCTCCATATAGAACAGCCGGGAGCCTGAGCAGCGCAGACGGAGAAAGCAGCATCAGCCCCTCCCGGCAGCGCCAGCCCGCCCCCGCAGGGCCAGCCCCGCCCCGCAGCGCCAGCCCCGCCCCGCGGCGCCAGCCCATCCCCGCAGCGTCAGCCCCTCCCAGCAGCGCAACGGAACTAGCTAACTGAATAAGAGTCCACCTCCGCCCGCCTGTGTCAGGGCGGAAATGAGGCTCTGAAGAGACCGGCAAACAGAAGCCAAATAAACAAAGGGAACCGCTTCAGAAGGGACTGGTGCAACAGATTAAAATCCCTGTAGAAAACACCGACTTCACGGAAGGGCCCTGTAGATATCGAGAAGTGTAAGCTGGAACGAGGAGCTATCTGAAACTGAGCCGAACCCACACTGACCGCAACAGCTCCAGAGAAACTCCTAGATATATTTTTACTTTTTTTTTTCTAAGGAAAAAAAAAAAAAATTTTTTTCTTTTTATATTTTTTCTTTTTTATTTTTTCTCTTTTATTTTCCTTTAAAATTCCCTATTACTCCCCCATTACTCCTTAACTTTCATTTTCATAGATTTTTACGATTTTTTTAATTAGGGGGAAAAAAAATTTTTTTTTTCTTCTTTCTTTCTTTTTTTTTTGTTTTTGTTTTTTTTTTCTTTTTTTTCTTTTTTTTTCCTTTCCGTTTTCTCTTTTATTTTCTATTTTTCTTTTTCTCTTATTTCTTTTAAAGTCCTCTAGAACTCCTCTACTACTCTTCATTTTCATTTTCACTACACTATAACCTTACCAAAAAAAAAAAAAAAAAAAGAAGCCCTATCTTTAAACCGAAGATTATTCTCTCCCAATCTTGACTCTCTGTTTTCTACCTCAGAGCACCTCTATTTCCTCCTTTCCCCTTCTCTTCCCAATCCAATTCTGTGAATCCTTGTAGGTGTCTGAGATACGGAGAACACTCTGGGAACAGACAGCTGCGTAGATCTGTCTCTCTCCTCTTGAGTCCCCCTTTTTCTCCTCCTGCTCATCTCTATCTCCCTCCTCCCTTTTCTCCTGTTCATGTAACTCTGTGAACCTCTCTGGGTGTCCCTAACAGGGGAGAATCTTTTCGCCATTAACCTAGAAGTTTTATTATCAGTGCTGTATAGTTGGAGAAGTCCTGAGACTACAGGAAGAATAAAGCTGAAATCCAGAGGCAGGAAACTTAAGCCCAAAACCTGAGAACACCAGAAAACTCCTGACTACATGGAACTTTAAGCAATAAGTGACCGTCCAAAAGCCTCCATACCTACACTGAAACCAACCACCACCCAAGAGCCAGTAAGTTTTAGAGCAAGACATACCACGCAAATTCTCCAGCAACACAGGAACATAGCCCCGAATGTCAACATACAGGCTGCCCAAGGTGACACCTAACACATAGACCCATCTCAAAACTCATTACTGGGCACTCCATTGCTCTCCAAAAAGAAGAAATCAAGTTCCACGCACCAGTACACTGACGCAAGCTTCCCTAACCGGGAAACCTTGACAAGCCAATCGTCTAACCCCACCCACTGGGTAAATCCTCCACAATAAAAAGGAACCACAGACCTCCAGAATACAGAAAGTCCACTCCAGACACAGCAATCTAAACAAGATGAAAAGGCAAAGAAATACCCAACAGGTAAAGGAACATGAAAAATGCCCACCAAGTCAAACAAAAGAGGAGGAGATAGGGAATCTACCTGAAAAAGAATTTAGAATAATGATAATAAAAATGATCCAAAATCTTGAAAACAAAATGGAGTTACAGATAAATAGCCTGGAGACAAAGATTGAAAAGATACAAGAATTGTTTAATAAAGACCTAGAAGAAATAAAAAAGAGTCAATTAAAAATGAACAATGCAATGAATGAGATCAAAAACACTTTGGAGGGAACCAAGAGTAGAATAACGGAGGCAGAAGATAGGATAAGTGAGGTAGAAGATAAAATGGTGGAAATAAATGAAGCAGAGAGGAAAAAAGAAAAAAGGATCAAAAGAAATGAGGACAACCTCAGGGACCTCTGGGACACTGTGAAACGCCCCAACATTCGAATCATAGGAGTTCCAGAAGAAGAAGACAAAAAGAAAGGCCATGAGAAAATACTCGAGGAGATAATAGCTGAAAACTTCCCTAAAATGGGGAAGGAAATAGCCACTTAAGTCCAAGAAACCCAGAGAGTCCCAAACAGGATAAACCCAAGGCGAAACACCCCAAGACACATATTAATCAAACTAACAAAGATCAAACACAAAGAACAAATATTAAAAGCAGCAAGGGAAAAACAACAAATAACACACAAAGGGATTCCCATAAGGATAACAGCTGACCTATCAATAGAAACCCTCCAGGCCAGAAGGGAATGGCAGGACGTCCTGAAAGTAATGAAAGAGAATAACCTACAACCTAGATTACTGTATCCAGCAAGGATCTCATTCAGATATGAAGGAGAACTCAAAAGCTTTACAGATAAGCAAAAGCTGAGAGAATTCAGCACCACCAAACCAGCTCTTCAACAAATGCTAAAGGATCTTCTCTAGACAGGAAATGCAGAAAGGTTGTATAAACGTGAACCCAAAACAACAAAGTAAATGGCAACGGGACCACACCTATCAATAATTACCTTAAATGTAAATGGGTTGAATGCCCCAACCAAAAGACAAAGATTGGCTGAATGGATACAAAAACAAGACCCCCATATATGCTGTCTACAAGAGACCCACCTCAAAACAAGAGACACATACAGACTAAAAGTGAAGGGCTGGAAAAAAACATTTCATGCAAATGGAGACCAAAAGAAAGCAGGAGTCGCAATACTCATATCAGATAAAATAGACTTTCAAATAAAAGCTGTGAAAAGAGACAAAGAAGGACACTACATAATGATCAAAGGATCAATCCAAGAAGAAGATATAACAATTATAAATATATATGCACCCAACATAGGAGCACCGCAATATGTACGGCAAACACTAACGAGTATGACAGAGGAAATTAATAGTAACACAATAATAGTGGGAGACTTTAATACCCCACTCACAACTATGGATAGATCAACTAAACAGAAAATTAACAAGGAAACACAAACTTTAAATGACACAATGGACCAGCTAGACCTAATTGATATCTATAGGACATTTCACCCCAAAACAATCAACTTCACCTTTTTCTCAAGTGCACACGGAACCTTCTCCAGAATAGATCACATCCTGGGCCATAAATCTAGTCTTGGAAAATTCAAAAAAATTGAAATCATTCCAGTCATCTTTTCTGACCACAGTGCAGTAAGATTAGATCTCAATTACAGGAAAAAAATTGTTAAAAATTCAAACACCTGGAGGCTAAATAACACGCTTCTGAATAACCAACAAATCATAGAAGAAATCAAAAAAGAAATCAAAATATGTATAGAAATGAATGAAAATGAAAACACAACAACCCAAAACCTATGGGACACTGTAAAAGCAGTGCTAAGGGGAAGGTTCATAGCATTACAGGCTTACATCAAGAAACAAGAAAAAAGCCAAATAAATAACCTAACTCTACACCTAAAGCAATTAGAGAAGGAAGAAATGAAGAACCCCAGGGTTAGCAGAAGGAAAGAAATCTTAAAAATTAAGGCAGAAATAAATGCAATAGAAACTAAAGAGACCATAGCAAAAATCAACAAAGCTAAAAGCTGGTTTTTTGAAAAAAATAAACAAAATTGACAAACCATTAGCAAGACTCATTAAGAAACAAAGAGAGAAGAACCAAATTAACAAAATTAGAAATGAAAATGGAGAGATCACAACAGACAACACTGAAATACAAAGGATCATAAGAGACTACTACCAGCAGCTCTATGCCAATAAAATGGACAACTTGGATGAAATGGACAAATTCTTAGAAAAGTATAACTTTCCAAAACTGAACCAGGAAGAAATAGAAGATCTTAACAGACCCATCACAGGCAAGGAAATCGAAACTGTAATCAAAAATCTTCCAGCAAACAAAAGCCCAGGACCAGATGGCTTCACAGCTGAATTCTACCAAAAATTTAGAGAAGAGCTAACACCTACCTTACTCAAACTCTTCCAGAAAATTGCAGAAGAAGGTAAACTTCCAAACTCATTCTATGAGGCCACCATCACCCTAATTCCAAAACCTGACAAAGATGCCACAAAAAAAGAAAACTACAGGCCAATATCACTGATGAACATAGATGCAAAAATCCTTAACAAAATTCTAGCAAACAGAATCCAACAACATATTAAAAAAATCATACACCACGACCAAGTGGGCTTTATCCCAGGAATGCAAGGATTCTTCAATATCCGCAAATCAATCAATGTAATACACCACATTAACAAATTGAAAGATAAACACCATATGATTATCTCAATAGATGCAGAGAAAGCCTTTGACAAAATTCAACACTCATTTATGATTAAAACTCTCCAAAAAGCAGGAATAGAAGGAACATACCTCAACATAATAAAAGCTATATATGACAAACCCACAGCAAGCATCACCCTCAATGGTGAAAAATTGAAAGCATTTCCCCTGAAATCAGGAACAAGACAAGGGTGCCCACTCTCACCACTACTGTTCAACATAGTGTTGGAAGTTTTGGCCACAGCAATCAGAGCAGAAAAAGAAGTAAAAGGAATCCAGATAGGAAAAGAAGAAGTGAAACTCTCACTGTTTGCAGATGACATGATCCTCTATATAGAAAACCCTAAAGACTCTACCAGAAAATTACTAGAACTAATCAACAAATATAGTAAAGTTGCAGGATATAAAATTAACACACAGAAATCCCTTGCATTCCTATATACTAACAATGAAAAAACAGAAAGAGAAATTAAGGAAACAATACCATTCACCATTGCAACAAAAAGAATAAAATACTTAGGAGTATATCTACCTAAAGAAACAAAAGACCTATACATAGAAAACTATAAAACACTGATGAAAGAAATCAAAGAGGACACAAACAGATGGAGAAACATACCGTGTTCATGGATTGGAAGAATCAATATTGTCAAAATGGCTATTCTACCCAAAGCAATCTATAGATTCAATGCAATCCCTATCAAGCTACCAACGGTATTTTTCACAGAACTAGACCAAAGAATTTCACAATTTGTATGGAAATACAAAAAACCTCGAATAGCCAAAGTAATCTTGAAAAAGAAGAATGGAACTGGAGGAATCAACCTGCCTGACTTCAGACTCTACTACAAAGCCACAGTCATCAAGACAGTGTGGTACTGGCACAAAGACAGAAATATAGACCAATGGAACAGAATAGAAAGCCCAGAGATAAATCCACGAACCTATGGACACCTTATCTTTGACAAAGGAGGCAAGGATATACAATGGAAAAAAGACAACCTCTTTAACAAGTGGTGCTGGGAAAACTGGTCAACCACTTGCAAAAGAATGAAACTAGAACACTTTCTAACACCATACACAAAAATAAACTCAAAATGGATTAAAGATCTAAATGTAAGACCAGAAACTATAAAACTCCTAGAGGAGAACATAGGCAAAACACTCTCCAACATAAATCACAGCAAGATCCTCTATGACCCACCTCCCAGAATATTGGAAATAAAAGCAAAAATAAACAAATGGGATCTAATGAAACTTAAAAGCTTTTGCACTACAAAAGAAACTATAAGTAAGGTGAAAAGACAGCCGTCAGATTGGGAGGAAATAATAGCAAATGAAGAAACAGACAAAGGATTAATCTCAAAAATATACAAGCAACTCCTGCAGCTCAATTCCATAAAAATAAATGATTCCAGAAAAAATGGGCCAAAGAACTAAACAGACATTTCTCCAAAGAAGACATACAGATGGCTAACAAACACATGAAAAGGTGCTCAACATCACTCATTATTAGAGAAATGCAAATCAAAACCACAATGAGGTACCATTACACACCAGTCAGGATGGCTGCTATCCAAAAGTCTACAAGCAATAAATGCTGGAGAGGCTGTGGAGAAAAGGGAACCCTCTTACACTGTTGGTGGGAATGCAAACTAGTACAGCCACTATGGAAAACAGTGTGGAGATTTCTTAAAAAACTGGAAATAGAACTGCCATATGACCCAGCAATACCACTTCTGGGCATACACACTGAGGAAACCAGATCTGAAAGAGACACGTGCACCCCAATGTTCATCGCAGCACTGTTTATAATAGCCAGGACATGGAAGCAACCTAGATGCCCATCAGCAGATGAATGGATAAGGAAGCTGTGGCACATATACACCATGGAATTTTACTCAGCCGTCAAAAAGAATTCATTTGAACCAGTCCTAATGAGATGGATGAAACTGGAGCCCCTTATACAGAGTGAAGTAAGCCAGAAAGATAAAGAACATTTCAGCATACTAACACATATATATGGAATTTAGAAAGATGGTAACGATAACCCTATATGCAAAACAGAAAAAGAGACACAGAAATACAGAACAGACTTTTGAACTCTGTGGGAGAAGGTGAGGGTGGGATGTTTCAAAAGAACAGCATGTATACTATCTATGGTGAAACAGATCACCAGCCCAGGTGGGATGCATGAGACAAGTGCTCGGGCCTGGTGCACTGGGAAGACCCAGAGGAATCGGGTGGAGAGGGAGATGGGAGGGGGGATCGGGATGGGGAATAAGTGTAACTCTATGGCTGATTCATATCAATGTATGACAAAACCCACTGAAATGTTGTGAAGTAATTAGCCTCCAACTAATTAAAAAAAAAAAAAAAAAAGATGACTGCCATTTAAGTGAATTGTTTTTATGGCAGATTTTTCAATAAATTTAGAGAATTTTATTATTCATAACATTCAGAGGTGATTTGGACTAATTAATATTTATCACATCCTACAGTATTAAAATTGCTCTCAGGGGTATAAAAATGTGTGGAAATCAGATTTCAACCTTACAAAGTTTACAGTCCTTCTGTGGAACTGAGGCATATACATTGGCAAAGGCAAAAAGAGAAGACAAGATGGGAGTCAAATGTGTGAGACCGATCGCACATTTCAGTGAAGGTTCAGAACAGAGAGTGCTGGTGCTCGGCTGGTGTGATTTAATTAGGGAAAGTTCTACCACCTAGGCAGGAATTGAACCGAGACTGGAAAGATGGATAAGATGATCCTTACATATTGGTTTCCTGGGGTTATCATGACAGTTCATCACAAACTGATGGCTTAAAACAACAGATATGTATCACTGTTCTGGAGAAAGTGATAAAATCAAGTTCTGGAGAAGCCTAAAATCAAGGTGTGGGTAGGCGTGGCTCCTGGTGGTGGTTCTAAGTGAGAAACATTTCCACACTTTCCCCCAGGCTTCTGATGTTCCAGCAGTCTTTGGTGCTTCTTGGCTTGCAGAAGCATTCCTCTAATCTTTACCTCTCCTTCCACATGATTTTTCTTCTCAGTGTCTTTCCGTGTCCTCTCTTCTTAGGACACCAGAAAAGAGATTTAGGGCTTGCTATAAATTAAGGATGATTTACCCACAAAATTGTTAAATAATTACATCATCAAAGCTGCTATTTCCAAATAAGGTCAAATATTCTGAGGTTCAGGATGAACATGAATTTTGGGGGGATACCATTCAACCTGCTATAGATGGCTAACTAGTGTTCACAGAGGTAAAGGGCTCTGATTAAATTTCTTCAAGGACTTGGTAAGTCACAAGTGAGTTACTAGACATCGAGATCTGTCTAAAAACTGTGCAAGTTCAAAAAATAATTCGAACATGGCTTGCCAGAAAATATGGTTCTAGAGGAAATATTAGCCAGAGGATACCTGGTATGTATGCTCCAATAAACAACAACATCAATAAAACAGCTCTGAATTTATGAGTGCTTACCATATGCCAGTCAATCTATAAGTGTTTGACATGTTCATTAGTATTTGAAAATTTCACCAAGACCCTAAAATGTGGATGAAATTATTAGAGCCACTTATATGAAGATATTGCACGTCAAACTTGTTACACCACTGGCCCCCAGTCATACAACTGGTGAGTAATGTGACTGGACCTGAAACCTGGACAATCTGAATTCACTAGGCCATGGGCATTTCCAAATACAATATTGATATATCCCTGTAGGAAGGGATACACCAAGAAGAGGAGTTTAGGGAGAGCTTTGGAACTTTGTG
This sequence comes from Cervus elaphus, assembly GCF_910594005.1. NCBI lineage: Eukaryota > Metazoa > Chordata > Mammalia > Artiodactyla > Cervidae > Cervus > Cervus elaphus. The sequence continues at coordinate 20,955,847 of NC_057820.1, forward strand.
AAAGCTAGGTATGGGAATCTGGTCTCTAATCTATGAGGAATGGGATCACTGAAGTTTTATAGAAGATGTGTTACATGATAAAAACAAGGAAATGGGAAGGTTTCACCAATGGTTAGTGTACAGAAGACACTGAAGAATGAGGGATCTTTTTTTTTTATTGGAGATACGAGTATAATTGTCTTGCAATGATATGTTAGTTTCTACTGTACAACAAAGGGAATCAGCTATATGTGTGTATATATATACATATAGATGTATATATATATATATCAGTTCAGTTCAGTCACTCAGTCACGTCCAACTCTTTGAGAACCCATGGTCTGTAGCACACCAGGCTTCCCTGTCCGTCACCAACTCCTGGAGCTTACTCAAACCCATGTCCATGGAGTCAGTGATGCCATCCAACCATCTCATCCTCTGTCGTCCCCTTCTCCTCCCACCTTCAATCCCTCCCAGCATCAGGGTCTTTTCCAGTGAGTCAGTTCTTCGAATCAGGTGGCCAAAGTATTGGAGCTTCAGCTTCAGCATCAGTCCTTCCAATGAACACCCAGGACTGATCCCCTCTCTCTTGAGCCTCGCTCTCACGGTCATCACAGAGCACGAAGCTGAGCTCCCTGCACTATATATTAGCAGGTTCCTACTAGCTAGCTGTGTTATACATGGTAGTGTATACATGTCAATCCCAATCTCCCAGTTTTTCCCACCCTTCCCTTTCCCGCCGGGTCCACATGTCTGTTCTCTATGCGTGTCTGTGTCTCTGTTCCTATCCTGCAAATAGATCCATCTGTACCATTTTTCTAGATTCCACATATATGTTAATATATGATATTTGTTTTTTCTCTTTCTTGCTTATAAGGATCTTGCTGCAATCTGATAAGACATGTGCATGAAGAATCTTTGCAGTCAATAATATCTTTGCAGTCAAGAATCGATAACTTCCTGAACCAGGACAGGGGTAATTATGATTCATTTCAAACATACTCTTGGAGGAAATCATCCTGGGTGTGCAGAGATCCCTCTTCCCTTCTCTCCCCCTCTTCCATAGACCATGATGAGTCTCTGCATGCAGTTAAGAAAAAGTATGAAACATTATCATAGAGCAATGGCGTGGTTTACTCTGTGGACAATTTTACTTCCTTAAAAGTTGTACTTTTTGTCACCTAGATGGAAACAACGCAGCCCTCCCGTTCCCACCCAAAGGATTTAGCTGTAATACACTATCAACAAAATCATGAGTGATCCCTTCCCATATAATTACAGGGTGTGCCAAGGTACAGATGTCCTGGTGCAAAGCAAGGGTAGCCTGCAATTAGCCAGAAGAATTCTGCAGCAAATGTGGTTAGAGGCAAAAGGTTTACTCTAAATTTGATGGCTTGAGCTATAGTTAAAAATAGTTTGTTGGGTTATTTTTTATTTTTTCTTTTGGTCTTTGTCAGGACATTTTTGCTTCATCTGAGCGTTTTCTGCAATATAGTGAGTGTTACAGTCATGGATGCCATATGTAAAAGCTGTTTTTGCTTTGGATTGGTTCCCCCCCGCCCCCCACTCAAAATGGCCTGAATAATCCATTATGAAAATATCTCTGCATTTTCCCTGCATCTGGAAGGTATGCGTATGAATTTATAATGCTTATGTGAGGCATAAGTCAGTGGCTAATCCATCTGATTGTAAATCATGGGACTATGTACCATGACCACATTAAAACTTAACCACAAATAAAAAGGGAGAATAAGCTCTAACCTATAATTGTGGCTCTTAGAATCAAGACTCTAGTCCTAAATGTGTCACATGTAAGAGATGCTTGAAAACTCATATAAGTTAATGTCTAACATGTGCAACGCATGAAGTGGCAGGTTAGCAGCATTTGAGATGCTTATTTTAAGGAAAGACAGGAAAGGATCACTACATACTCAATGCAAAAGCATTAGAGCTGACCGTGTATCGTATACTGAAATCAAAGATCTTTACTTCACAAAACTCAATAAATTCCCTGGATGTCAGAATTAGCAATGTATTTTAGAACACTGTGGAGTATACATTTGAATTCAATATTAAGTTGAACTTATTTTTTTCATGAGATTAAGGTGCTTTTCTGTAGGAAAATAATTTAAAATACAGGCTGACAAACATATCAGCATGTTTGGTATTTCAGGTTAAACTAATGCTTCCACCGTTAGGCATGCAAATACCTTCACAAAGGTCATCCAGGGTAGCAGCATATTAGGATCTATGAATGCCAAATTCCTTCTTCAAGCAGAATTCTGATTGGTAACCAACGAATATGGTTTTGTCATAATGGTAAACATATGGATCTTAGGAAATTTTAATGGCCAAATTAATCGGTTTAACTCAATACTTCAGCGTTTCAGTATCAAAATGAAAATACTGGAATGCAATCTTATGAACTTTTCAATATTTACATACAGAAACCTTTAATAGATGCATACAATATTTTAAAGTTCCATATTATAGAACAAAGTGATGACTTCCCCCTTTGTTTTCTTTGCTCCTGACTGACAGTGTTTAAATTCCTTGCAGTCCACGGGCAGTTTCCCTTCCTGGGTTTTCGTTTTTGACATCTGCATGAAAATTTTTGAAATAGGGCGATTCCTACCAATGAGGTTCCCCCTATCCACATTCCATCCTCAACCCTGACTTTTAATTGTGATGCAGTGAAATGGGTTATATTTTCATTTTAAGCCAAGATGTATCATTACTGAACTGAGGCTCCCTGGTATGTAAGGTTTGAAACATCTGAAAAAAATCTCATTAGTGAATCCTTAGTATTTTCACATTATATTTGATTCAGTATCTCACTGCCATAGGAAAGTTCTTCAAGGACATTTTCACAACTCCAGACCCTAGTACAGGGTCTGCTACAAAGTAAATGTTCAATAAATACCTAATAGACTGAAGTTAAGTGGCATAGTTTTAGAAAGCAAGCAAAGAGCCTTTTTCTGATGATGTAAACAGAGGCATAAGATGAAGAATTATGAATTAATTTCTTCAACAGGACTTGATGCTAAATAATAGCATTGTCAGTGTGCTAACCAATGACTGTGTGCCAATGACTGACACACAGAATGTATTCAATAAATAGTCATTTTCAATCATTAAATCAATCAGTATGATTTGACTTGCCTCATTTTTAAGAATACACAGAGAGAAGTGAGTGCACAACCTCCTGGAGTTTCTATTTGGTATTTTACTGTTCTGGCATTTAAGACTTCCTTCTTATATCTTATTTATTATTATTTTACATGTTATTAATTACTACAATTCTCCCCAAGAAAGTTATGGAATTCTTGAGTGCAGAGATTATTATATTTGCCTGTATTCTCAGAGCTTTTAGCACATTACTACCCACTGAATAGGTATTCAAAGATTATTTCCTAAAGGTAATTTTGCTTTACTTTAAAATCATTTATTTTATGAATTAAAGATATGTAGTCCTTGCTTTCATGAAGCATTACAATTCAGTGGAAAGACCTTATTTATATCACTTTTCCTCTGAAGGTTTGTGGTTTTTTTCTTTTTTAAAACGTGTGGCGACCAAAATTGCACTCTGGTAAAAGAGCTACAAAGAGAATAGTGAAGAATGTAAATGTAATTTTTCTGTCTCTTAATATCATCTATAATGGATCCCACTCTCAAGATGTCTTTAATATATACAACCTACACATCACACCCTGAAATTTCTGTTTGTGTTCTCAAAAAAAATTTTAATAATGACAACGTAAAGTTTAGCTTCTCTGTATTTTACTTTCTTCTATCTGTAAAATGGAAATGATAATAATGGGATGACTGGAAAGATTAAGTGATAAGATAATAAATTCTCAAACATGGCAGCTCTCATTTCTTTACATCATATTTTCTGTGAGTTTGACTGTTCTCAGTTTTTGAAAGTTATCTGAAATATAATAATACTCTAAGATAGTATTGTTCCTTGAAAATGTCTAGAGACCAATTATATAAATAAAGGAGATAAGGAGCATGTGTAATAATAGCAAATCAGTAGAAATAGTGTCGAAACAGGGGAGAAGAATGAAATTAATAAATAGTTAAATGTTTAAATTTATGTAGTATCTTAATGCGGAGAAGGCAATGGCAAGCCACTCCAGTACTCTTGCCTGGAAAATCCCATGGACAGAGGAGCCTGGTAGGCTGCAGTCCATGGGGAAGCTAGGAGTCAGACATGACTGAATGACTTCACTTTCACTTTTCACTTTCATGCATTGGAGAAGGAAATGGCAACCCACTCCAGTATTCTTGCCTAGAGAATCCCAGGGGCGGGGGAGCCTGGTGGGCTGCCGTCTGTGGGGTTGCACAGAGTCAGACACGACTGAAGAGACTTAGCAGCAGCAGCAGCATCTTAATGAAAATTTCACAAACCACAAGAGAAGTCTGTAACTGTATGGATAAGAACAAAGTAACTTTTCTTAAGTTCAGTCATATTTGCTAATATACTGACAATATATATGCCTCCATTAGGCTGACAAATTGATTAGCAATGCCATTTAAAGGTATTTTTCCTAATATTTCTAATGATTCTGCTGTTAGATATACAGGTAAAAAAAAAAACACAGATAGCAAACTCTCATTTATCTAGCCAAACTATGAGTACTCTAGTTAACTGAATATTTTGGTTACAAGAGTGTTATTGCTTCACAATTTATACATAAATGATCAATGTTCAAGAGACTAGAGCTGACACTCATAAAATTTAAGAGTATGCTACTCTAAAGGCTTTACATTTATTAACTCAACTAATCTTCAGTTTTACAGAAGGGAAAACTAAGGCACAGAGAGTTTAAGTAACTTGTCCACAGACACTACGGTAAGTGTTAGAGACAGGATTTACACCAAGGAAGACAGACTCCAGAATCACCGCTCTTAACCCACACATTATGTTGCACAGAGTCAAGCATAAAATACTTAGGGTAAGAAGACAGTCAACCAATATGTTAAAAAAACATTTTATTGGAATATAGTTGCTTTACACTGCTGTGTCAGTTTCTGCTTTTCAGAGGAGATATATGTATACGTAGATGAATAAGCCATATGTATACATATATACACCCTTTTTTATTTCCTCCCCATTTAGGTCACCACAGAGCACTGAGTATATAGAGTTCCCTGTGTTTCACGGTAAGCCTGCATTAGTTATCTAATGTAAACATGTGTGTGTGCTAAGTAACTCAGTCGTGTCTGACTGTGACCCCATGGACTGCAGCCCGCCAGGCTCCTCTCTCCATGGGATTATACCAGCAAGAATACTGGAGTGGGTTGCCATTTACTCCTCCAGGGGATCTTCCTGACCCAGGGATTGAACCCCCGTCTTCTGTGACTCTTTCACTGACATGCGAATTCTTTATCACCCAGCCACCTGGGAATTCCCAATATATACATACTAGTGTATATATATGTCAGTTCCAACCTCCCAATCCATCCCACACCTTGTTTTTCGTCCTCAGTATCCATATGTTTGTTTTCTACATCTGTGGCTCTATTTCTGCTTTGCAAATAAGATCATCTTTATCATTTTTCTTAATTCCACATATATGGGTTAATATACCATATCTGTTTTTTTCCTTTTTCTGACTTACTTCACTCTGTGCAACAGTCTCTCGACACATCCATGTCTCTGAAAATGACACAATTTCATTCCTTTTTCAGTTCAGTTCAGTCACTCAGTCGTGTTCAACCCTTTGTGACCCCATGGACTACAGCACGCCAGGCTTCCCTGTCTCTCACCAACTCCCGGAGCTTGCCCAAACTCATGTCCATCGAGTCGGGGATGCCATCCAACCATCTCAGCCTCTGTCGTCCCCTCCTGCCTTCAATCTTTCCCAGCATCATGGTCTTTTCCAATGAGTTGACTCTGCATCAGGTGGCCAAAGTATTGGAGTTTCAGCTTACCATCAGTGCTTCCAATGAATATTTAGGACTGATTTCCTTTAGGATTGACTGGCTGGATCTCCTTGCAGCCCAAGGGACTCTCAAGAGTCTTCTCAGTTCAAAAGTTCAAAAAAAGTTCACCACAGTTCAAAAGTATCATTTCTTCAGTGCTCAGCTTTCTTTATAGTCCAAATCTCACAGCCATACATGGCTACTGGAAAAAACAGTAACTTTGACTAGACAGAACTTTGTTGGCAAAGTAATGTCTCTGCTTTTTAATATGCTGTCTAGGTTGGTAATAGCTTTTCTTCCAAGGAGCAAGTGTCTTTTAATTTCATGACTGCAGTCACCATCTGCAGTGATTTTGGAGCCCAAGAAAATAGTCTCTCACTGTTTCCATTGTTTCCCCATGTACTTGCCATGAAGTGATGGGACCAGATGCCATGATCTTAGTTTTTTGAATGTTGAGTTTTAAGCCAGTTTTTTCAGTCTTTTCTTTCATTTTCATCAAGAGCCTCCTTAGTTCCTCTTCGCTTTCTGCCATAAGGATGGTTATCATCTGCATGTCTGAGGTTTTTGATATTTCTCCCAGTAATCTTGATTCCAGCATGTGCTTTATCTAGTCTGGCATTTCACATGATGTACTCTGCATATAATTTCTTTTTTTATATATATAAGTTCTTTTTTATGGCTAAGTAATTTTCCACTGTATACATGTACCACAAGAGAAATTAATAAAAACCTCCCAGAGTAAGCTCAAACTCAAGTCCATTGAGTTGGTGATGCCATCCAACCATCTCGTCCTCTATTGTCCCTTTCTCCTCCTGCCTTCAATTTTTCCCAGCATCAGGGTCTTTTCCAATGAGTCGGCTCTTCACATGAGGTGAGCAAAGTATTGGAGCTTCAACTTGGGCATCGGTCCTTCAGGATTGATTTCCTTTAGAATTGACTGATTTGATTTCCTTGCATGTATTAGAGAACCCATAATTCTATTATTCTTATAAAATGAAATATGATAGAATGAGAATAAGAAGTGGAAAATAAACAATACCACAATTATATATACCACAACTCAAAGCACTCACCCACTTCTAAAAACACATTTCTTGAGCAAAGCCAGGCCTCAAAACAGATACGCTTGTGTTTTAGAACCTCTCTCCCATTGCATTCAAAATTCATTTAAAATTAGTTATTTACTTCCTCTTTCCATTTCTACAATCCTAGCATCTAGTGTTCACTTGTTAAATAAACCAGGTCTTGGAGATAAGAATGTTTTCAAATTCTTTAATTAAAATGATGAATAAAACAATCCTGTTTTTAAAGTCTTGTGCTAATTCATTTTGAACATTTAAATCATTTTGAAAAATACAGTGCTTTGTTCTTTACGTTAATTTGTGACTTCCTGCTTCAGCAAAAAAAAAAAGGCTTCATAGAGAGACACAACATGTTTCTCTGACATCAAAAAGTGCTTGCAAAACATTGTTGTGCTGAATTAGTTGAAAATGAATCGGAAACATAAGGATTGCATTTCTACTGACTGTCACAGGAGCTTGAATGTGAGAAAGCAAAGCGTGCTTTGGGCAGAATGGTTTTGAGATTTTACTTAATCCATTCTTGTGAAACTTAGAGGCATCTTTTTATGCACAAAGTTTTGCCTGTTCCAGTTTGGTGGACCAATAACTTGCTCTCTTTCATCCTTCTTCCCAGGTGATGGTATAACTCTACAGAACTTGAGAAGAATCTGAAAACAATCCACCAGTGATAAGTGGAGCATGACTGATACCACTTCATGATTTCTCTGTTAACTTGGAAAAAGCAAGATTCTGACTTAATAATTCACAAAGCTGATTTGGAACATGTGCTTTAAAATGCAGCCTTTATTTTCTCTTATGTATGTAAATTTAATGAACAGCCTGTCAACTTCTTGTCAATCACTTTTTTAGGTAATGACCGACAAGTGCATTTTTTTCCTCGTTATTTGAATTTCACTCAATAGAAGACTTGATTAAAATTTTTAAAGTCATAAAAGATGCCCACTTTATTGATTAAAAAAGTTGGTGCAATTCAACATTTGTATTGGTATTCCTGAGTTTTATTTCATAAGCTTTTGTGGGAGAGGAATAACTATCATAGGTAAAAAAGTCTCAAAACCATTTTTTTCAAAAACTAATCATTTAATAGCATAAAGAAAGTGCTTTTTAAATCTCAAAATTCATTGTCTTTGTTGTTCCATAAGAAATAGGTGTCCCTTAATTACATGGTCAGAAAATAAACAAACTGGATATCATTAGATCCCTTGTTGGTTTTAGTCACTAAATCATGTCAGACTCTGCGACTCCATGGGTTGTAACCTGCCAGACTTCGCTGTCCATGGGATTTCCCAGGCAGGAATACTGGAGTGGGTAGCCATTTCCTTCTCCAGGGGATCTTCCCGACCCAAGGTTCAAACCCACGTCTCCTGCACTGGCAGGTGAATTTTTTACCACTGAGCCACCAGGAAAGTCCTGTTAGATTCCTACTTTTAGATAAACATTATGGGAAGAGCAAGCTCAGAATCTCCCTTTGAGTCCGCAGCTAAATACATCCAAAATATTGGATGACAAAGGTTTCCTTTAGACCTAAGAGTTGTACATGGATATATGTTGACCTTGCAAAATTCAAATTGCCTACACAAACTGGGTTACGGAAGGAATAAACGTAGAAAACCTATCTGAACAAACATTTCAAAATACCAATTTTGTTTATGTAGGGATATAAAGGAAAGAAATTCCAAGTGTGGTTTACTTAACAACCTTTGACTAGTTGCCTAACAATACTGTCTCAAACTCACAGCCACCAAAAAAAATAACATTTTCATCATTAAATCAATGACATATGCTTAAAATTCATAATCACTAAAATGACAGCATCAAATACCAGCACTACAATTTACCCAGGATTTCTAGAGTTCTAACGCATTTCTACCTTCTCTAAATGTTGTTTAATTCACAATCACTAGGATGCATTTTTGTACTCACTTATCTAGTGATAGTTTAGGCATTTAACCCAAAAGAACACTAAATCCCACTGCAACTCAGTCAGGAAACTCAACTTTTGTATGGGACCAAACCAACCCAGATATAATTTTGCTGTATAGTTCAACCAGGCTTATATGAGCATGCTCTGTTTGATTCAGTTGTGTCTGATTCTTTGAGACCGAGTGGATTGTAGCCTGCCAGGCTTCTCTGTCCATCGGACTTTCCAGGCAAGAATACTGGAGTGGATTGTCATTTCCTCCTCCAAGAGATCTGCCTGACCCAGGGATGGAACCCACATCTCCTGAGTCTTCTGCAAGCAGGTGGATTCTTTACCACTGAGCCACTGAGGAAGTCCATAGTTCTGCCAGTTGCCTACAAAAGCTTTAGTAAGTCAGTAGTGTGAAAAACACAGACCATAGCCTCATTTTTTTGTTAATGAAGAACCAACTCAGTGTCACTGAGACTCCATTTATTAATTTAATTTCAAATAAATATTAATTTTCATATTCACAAGTAGTAGATGGCCATATTAGAAAATTACTGCCTGATAAAAATTTAAAGTCACATACATATAATTACATATAGTAATCTGATAACTACACTACGGAGATTTTCAGATAAAAAATTTATTGTGACATCAAATAATGAATTTCAAAAGATTTGGTGTACTTTCTGTTTAGTAGATCTTGGTCAAGTTATTTATATTTGATAATCCTGCTCTTCAACGTCATCTGCTGTTCTTTTAAGAACATGTGTATAATCAAGATTTTATGCATTTTAAACATATCTCTGTCAATATTTCATTCTGGGAGGGAATATGGTCTCAATTTCCTTTTTTTGGTGGGCTTCTATAGCTTACATGGATCATTTATGTAGGCAACAATATGACTTAACTCTGAAACTTCTAGTCACTGGCAATTATCCCCAGACTTATTTTCTTTCTAAAGTCAGCTTACACGTATTTAAGGGTTTACAAAGGTGCAGTAAAGCATGTGTTATTTTACTTTGTCTTCTTCAATAACGTATTCATTCCCTGGCTTCAGAATTAGGTTCTAATGTGCGTGGAGGGTTTATTTTTAACTTATCAAAACATGTACCACATCTCAGTAATTGCTGTAACTACTAAGACATTTTAAAGCCCCCCTATGTGCAAGAATGGGACTAAATATTTTCTGTGGATTATCTCACTTAATCTTCACTACTGCTCTTAAAAGCAGGTATCATTATCTCCATGGATATCTCTGTGACTAAGAATCAACGAGGTTAAATATTTGTCCAAGTTCACACAGTTAGGAGACAATAGAGCTAGGAATCAAATCCAGCCTGTCTGACATTTAAAGTTGGCGTATTTAAACAGGTTTTTTTTTCTTTTTACCCCCCTAAAACCCTCATATATAACAGGGAAATTTTATCTTTCATATTCATGAAACAAAAGGAGACTTGCTAAGTAACATATTTCCTTTCTCTAAAATAATAACAAAAACTGCAACGTCAGAAAATTCAACTTCAGACTTCGTTCATTTTTTTAGGCAGTTAAGACCTAGTCATTGAAAATTCAAGAGGTTTTTTTCCTGAGGGAGGAGGCATGTATGTTTGGCATTATACAATTAGAAACTGCAAAGCCTCACTGACACAGTTAATGGTTTAAGATATGTTCAAATATAAGTGTTCCACTAGAATTTTAGCATGAGAACCATTTCTGCTATTTAGGACTTTAGGTGAAATATTACTAATCTCATGCACACTCAGTCTCTCAGTCATGTCCGACTCTGCAACTCCATGGACTGTAGCCTGCCAGACTCCTCTGTCCATGGAATTTTCCAGGCAAGAACACTGGAGTGGGTTGCCATTTCCTTTACTAATCTCATTGCCATTACTAATCTCATCCTTAATGAAATGTTCTTTGCTCACATCTGCTGGTTGTGATGGCTTTAACAGGGAAATCTAGTTTATCATGTGTATGGAACCTGGCGGGCTGCAGTCCATAGGGTCACAAACAGTCAGACACGACTAAAGCAACTTAGCATGCACACACTCATGCACTGATGGTGGTTCAAGGTGAGTTCCACTGTCTATGAAAAAGAAAATCATGCTGTGACAATTAAGACAAATCTGTGTGCAAAGTGGTGGTGTGAACTAGAAAACAGTGGAGAACACTCTTTGGCCACAGGTAAATTCACATTTCAAGGAAATCTGTGCATCTAATGGAAACTGGTGGTTTTCAAACTCTTAAATAGTTCAATAAAAATAACACTTGATCTTACTTTACACACAAAAGAACAGGAATCTTCATGGAAATGCAAAAAAAAATGGATATGTGGGGAGAGTATAGAGTGCTATAGACTCTGAATTATTCTTTGGATAATCCTGAGCAAGTCTCCTACTGATTTATACTAAGGAAATAAAATACTAGTATATTAGTACCCAGGCTTCCCCAGTGGCTCAGTGGTAAAGAATCCACCTGCAATGAAGGAGCTGCAGGAGACTCGGGTTCAATCCCAGAGTCAGGAAGATCACCTATAAGAGAGCATGGCAACCCACTCCAGTATTCTTGCCTGGTAAATCCCATGGACAAAGGAGCCTGGTGGGCTGCAGTCACAAAGAGTCAGATATGATTGAAGTGACTTGGCATGCATGTGTGCATATTAGCACCTGGGCTTCTCAGGTAGCATTAGTGGTAAAGAATCCACCTGCCAATGCAGGAGATGCAAAAGCTGCAATTTTGATCTCTGGGTCTGGAAGGTCCCCTGGAATAGGAAATTACAACCTGCTCCAGTATTCTTGCCTGGAAAATTCCATGGAGAGAGGAACCTGGTGGACTACAATCTATGGGGCCACAAAGAGTCAGACACGGACATGGCTGAGTGACTAAACATACTAGTACCTAACTTTACCTAGTCATTACAAGTTGAATATGTAAGGGTAGAAGGCACAATTTCAGTATTTCAAAAGCAAGTTAACTTTTAAGTGAGTGGTCTATAATCAGTAAAATAATTGAAGAGCTAACATATAGAGAAAGTTGATGCATTTTAAAATATGTGAACAGACAAATAGATTTCCATTCTTGATAAGGAGGATTTAGTTGAAATGTGTTAAATTCTAGATTTGCAATCAGGAACTGGTTCCAGGTCTGCTTACTAGGAGTTATTTTCTTGGGCAAATCTCTCTCTCTCTCTTTTTTTTTTTTTTTTTTTGGAGTATAATTTCTTTATAATGTTGTGTTAGTTTCTGTTGTACAACAAAGTGAATCAGCTATATGCACACATATATCCCCCCCTTTTGAGCCTCCCTCCCATCCACCCCTCGTCCCACCCTCTAGGTCATCACAGAGCAATATCTCTTATTCAGAGCTTCTATTTGCTCATCTCTAGGGCAGTGATAAACATCAGCCATGTAAAGAATAAACTCATGTCCAAGAGCTTAAATACAGTACATACTTAGTAATGTTTGGTTTTTCATTTGCAGATGGTGAAAGTAATTGAACATTGATTTATAAGGATGTTTAGGACAGAATGATTTAGCAGAATTTTAACAAACTCATCTTCTAATAATTCTGTATCAGGTAATTTTCTGTCAGTGTTAACTTCTACCGAAGTTAATGAGATGATTTAAAGTAAGAGTAGATTAGGTTCTAACTGAAATCAACTGTCCTTTCCAAAAGTTCATTCTGCTTTCCTCCTAACTGTCCCCTGCCGCCCCCACCTAAGTATACTAAAAAATCAGTTTGACATTTAAATCACTCCAACATAGGAGTAAGATGTTTCTCAGTTTTCAGGATTTGGGTGGTGAGAATAGGTTCAGTGACATCTCTAAGACCTGACAGATTGAAGCACCTTTCTTCCTGCCCAACACTGGTTAGAAGAGGCCAGTTGCATATTTCAATCAGATAATAGCTATTCACCTATACTTCCTAGGATCTGAGATTTTCTCTTAGTCAGAATCCCTCAGGGTTTAAGTGTACACACATGTAAAATCTCCAGATGGAAAACTAACCTCATGCTATATTTTAATCATTACTCAAGAACTGTATTTCAGCAACTCTCCAGTGACTTGGCGGTATTCCAACGAGAGCAGATATAGGAGATGAAGAAAGTATTAGATGTTTATGTTAAGTTAACCACATTTAATTTAAAGACTTATCCATTCCAATGAAAACCAAAGCTTTGAAAATTCAAGAACATATTGTCTAACCCTAAACCACTTTTAATAAACAAGGACTTTCCAGTGACCACAGCAAGTCATGTTTCAGAGACCTACCCTGTGTCCCCCAGTTCTGTATAGAATAACTTTGCTCTTCCTCTTGCTTCCACTGCCCAGTCCCAGGCTTCCATAGAAGCTGACCAGTACAAGTTGTGCAGTTAATGTGATTAGTAGCCAGAAGAGACTTTTCAGCCACATTTATTCATAATTCTAATAAGAAACCACTTACTAAGCACTAAAGATGCACTAAGAGTAAGCTTATCATTGTACGCACACACACATACACCAAAACCAGTAGAGAGGATTATATCAAACATATATTTATATATTAACGTGTCAATGCATTCATGCATGCTAAGTCGCTTCAGTAGAGTCCAACTCTTTGAGACCCTATGGACTATAGCCGGCCAGGCTACTCTGTCCATGGACTTCTCCAGGCAAGAATATTGGAGTGGGTTGCCATGCCCCCCGCCCCCTACCAGGGGATCTTAATGACCTAGGGATTGAACCCACATCTCTTACATCTCCTGCATTGGCAGGCAGGTTCTTTACCACCAACACCACCTGGGAAGCCCAACATATATCAATAATTTAATTTAATAAAATAAGCAGATACAGTGTGTACCAGTTTTTAATCCTTAAGTATAGATGAGGAAACTGAAGACCTGACAGCTAAAGTTAGATACCCAAGTTACTGAACAGCTAGTTTAGCTAGTTATTGGTACAACAAAATCCATTTCAGCCTGCCTCCCAATTCTATAATCTTTTATTTGTCAGCATCATTGATTGGCTTCCCTAGTGGCTCAGATGGTAAAGAATCTGCCCACAGTGCAGGAGACTCGGGTTGAATCCCTGGGTTAGGAAGATGCCCTGGAGAAGGGAATGGAAATCCATGCCAGTGTTCTTGCCTGGAGAACTCCATGGACAGAGGAACCTGGTGGGCTACAGTCTATGGGATTGCAAAGAGCCGGACATGACTGAGTGACTAACACTTTCACTTTCTTCACTTTTCATTAATTGCTTACTGAGTGTCAGGCATCATGCTCAAGTACTGAAAAGACAACTGGATTGTTGTCCTTCAGCATGCACAGGATGATTGGTTTCAGGACCCCCTCAGACACCAAACTTCCTGGGTGTTCAGGTCCCTTACATAGAATGTCATTGTACAATAGGCCCTCCACATTCACGGGCTCTGCATCCACGGGTTTCAGACCAAGTCCTTTGCCTTCAAAGGGTTCACAATTGGCTTGGGGAAATTCTACCTAGTCTTATAATGTTTCCATGTTTGATTAGAACCTGGAACAGTGAGTCTTTTTTTTTAAATTTTTTTTTAATTTTTATTTTTTTTTATTAGTTGGAGGCTAATTACTTCACAACATTTCAGTGGGTTTTGTCATACATTGACATGAATCAGCCATAGAGTTACACGTATTCCCCATCCCGATCCCCCCTCCCACCTCCCTCTCCACCCGATTCCTCTGGGTCTTCCCAGTGCACCAGGCCCGAGCACTTGTCTCATGCATCCCACCTGGGCTGGTGATCTGTTTCACCATAGATAATATACATGCTGTTCTTTCGAAACACCCCACCCTCACCTTCTCCCACAGAGTTCAAAAGTCCGTTCTGTACTTCTGTGTCTCTTTTTCTGTTTTGCATATAGGGCTATCATTACCATCTTTCTAAATTCCATATATATGTGTTAGTATGCTGTGATATTCTTTATCTTTCTGGTAGAACCTGGAACAGTGAGTCTTGACGTGTATCCCACATTACCAGCATCAACTTCCCCTAGAGACTAGCTAGACATTCAAAGTCTCAGGCTGCATTTCAGATCCACTGAAACAGAAGCTCAGGGATCTGTACTGCAAGAAGTCCTCGAGGTTATTTCAGTGCACACTGAAGTCTGAGGGCCTAAACACACAGGGATTACAAAGAAACACACAGGAGAGAAAAGGTTGGTACAGCCAGGATGGAGAACAGACGGAATTTCCTTTAAAAACTGAAAAATAGAGTCATCATCATATGATTCAGAAATCCCACTCTTTGGCATCAAATATCCAGACGAAACTATAATTCAAAAGATACACGTACCCCGATGTTCACAGAAGCACTATTTTCACAATAGCTAAGATATGTAAACAACATAAATGCCCCATTAAAGGATGAATGAATGAAAAAGATGTGGTGTGTGTATATATATGTGTATACACACACACACACGCATGCGCACACACACACACACACACACACACACACACACACACGAATGGAATATTACTCAGTCATAAAAAGGGAACAAAGCAATGCCATTCTCAGCAACATGAATGGACCTAGAGATTATCATACTAAGTGAAGCAAGTCAGATAGAGAGTCAGATACCGTATGGCCTCACTTACATGTGAAATCTAAAATGTGACACAAATGAACTTGTCTACGAGACACAGGCAGACTCACAGATGTAGAGAACAGACTTGGGGTTGTCAGGATGGGGGAAGGGAAGGATGGACTGGGAGTTTGGGATCATCAGATGCAAACTGTCACACCTAGGATGGGTAAACAACAGGGTCCTACTGTATGGCACAGGGAACTATTTTCTATATCCTGTGGTAAAACATTATGGGAAAGGATATGCAAAAGAATGTGTATCTTTTTCATATTCTGAAACATGAAAACTGAATCACTCTGAAGTACAGCAGAAATTAACACAATATTTTAAATCAGCTATACTTCAATAAAATAAATTTTAAAAAAGAAACACACAGGTTAACTAAGATATGGGAGAAGGCTTCCTGGAGGAACTGACACTTGAGGTGTGGGGAGGATTTGTAAATGCTTTTTCCAGGCAGAATGGACAATAATTAACAAAAGAAGAGAGGGAAGAACGTCATTGGTAGAAATTGAAAGTAAGGGACAGGGGATGAGAATAGATAAACTGGAATTAGAGTCTATGTGTATGCCTTAA